>NC_051158.1:158651854-158679978 GCF_013339745.2 Dermacentor silvarum | reverse complement strand
ACTCCATGACGTCACTCTGGAGCGGCGTGCTTCGTCGACGCTACTTAAAAAGTTCACACTCGTGTTGTCCATTGCTTCCTTCTGCTCCATTTGTCGATTGCGCAACCAACCGTATGAACGGATACCAACTCGCCCAAATCAGTTTTTCCGATTCACCGTACACTGAATACGCCCTTTTTGTACCACATATCGGAGAATTATGTCTTAGCGGTATTGTTTCCCTAGCGCCATGAGAAGCAGCGTGCCTGAACAGCGCAGGAATTCACGCTGGTTGTGGAGCTAGTGCACTGCCAACGTTTGTGGCCTACTGCACATCCGAATACACGTATGGACGGACGCACGCATGAACAAGCACATACGCACCTCGAGGCTTAAAAATGCCGTGAGTGGCCATGGATGTACGGCCGATTGTTCGCCAATCTTGATAGCCGCCTGGGCCATGGCGAGGTCGGTGAGGCGGCCCGAAGAGCTCAATATGCCAGACAGCGCCTCTGCCGTTCGAGTGACCACGGCTTCCACGCTGACGCGCTCCTCGGTTGGAAAGGCGTCCAGGAAGAACGGTGCCACCTTTAACAACGTGGAAAAGAAAGCATCGATATTTATTTCCAATGTGTGGGAACAGCCAAACGCTTGTAAAAAACAAAAAAAAATTGCTAGCTTTATTACAGGAACGATGCGCTTGAAGGCGTATATTTGTAGCAGTGAGTATATTAAAGTAGCAAGATCAGTTTACTTGCGCATTGCCGTAGAGAACAGAGTCGTTAGTCAGCACTCCTGTAGTGGCAGTATTATTGACTATAAATACAAGCCGGTTCGTCATTAGTGCGTTGTCTCAAGCGGCGCGAGCACTGGTGTGAAAGGCGACTGTTATCCTCCCCTCTCGCTGCCTGCTACCGCAACTGTCAAGAGGGACAAGAGGGGGCTATCCTTTCTCAGGCACATCCGACGCCCAAATGCTCTCGTGCGACAGCACGTGCGTCTTAAAGAGTTATAATAAATAGTTGGCATTCGGCGGCAAACACGCCCCGAAACTCCACTTGGGGTCCGCAAATACAAACCTACTAATTATCCCAGCAGTTATGTTAAAATAAAAATACCTCACTCATATACTACAGTAAAACTTCGTTATAACGCACTTCAATGGGGAACAAAACTTACTTCGTTGCATCCATTAATGCATGTACTTCAATACGAGTATCAATGGGAATTTTAAGGGGAATTTCAGTGACTTCGTTATATTTATTGTTTGTGGATATTTCCTTATACCGAGGTTTGACTGTATATTCAAATCTTTTTCGGTTCACAATTCTCCGTGAGGCCAATGTAAAACTATCGCAAATAAATAGGCTATATTTAATATTTACACGCACAGCTGAAAAAAAAAACCCCAAAGTAATACAAAACTTATAGGTTCCGCGCTCTGGATCAGCTCGCTAAATTTAGCGGGGTTGAAGTCTCTACAATTTTCAATAGTCCTCACAACATATAGGACTCTCAAGCAGGCACCATTTTTCTGCGCTGTTGAAACATTGTTTAGTGAATGAGTTTTACTCTTGAAGGGCCCTGAAGCGCTCTTTATTGAAGTTGAGAAGTGCATTTGAAATTAAACTAGGTTATTTCAGAAATACCCTGCAGCAAAAAGTACTTCAATGCGTTCAGCAGAAGCGTAGTTATTGGCTCTCAAAGATCGCCTGTGATCCCCTTCGCGGTGCTCCGGTTCCTTCTTCAATGTCTTCCATTGCGAAGACTATGGCGGAGCGGGGCGTACCCACAACGCTTCGTCTAATGAAAGTCACCGTGGAGAGCAGTTCAAATTTGATTTTGAATGTTCAAGGAGACGCCACAGTGTGCGATTTTGGCGACTACGACGCAGCAGACACGGTTGTCCTCAGCTAGCCGCAGTGCGCTCGGTGAATGAGCTCGCAGTGGCATCCCGCGGCGGCCGCGGTATCTGAAGCTACATGCAACTGTATATAGTGCGTATGCGCAGCGTTTGCTTTGTGCACGACAAGGCTGGAGTGCGCGCTTGCGTTCAGCTCCTCCAGTCTGGCCGCGCTATGTGGTGCGCACCAGCTTGTCCGGCACCAGCTTGACCGAAAGATAGTAGCCGCATCCAACTTGCATATTTATAGGCCCTGTCAATAGCTCACTACGAAGCGGTGTCTGCCTAGGCATCTAGCCAGGAGCGGCCAGGAGTAAGGGCGCGCTAGGAAGCGTACGTCTCGCCCGCCGATCCGTACATTATTTAGGACGGATAATCGGTGGACTATTAGTTACAGCATGGATGCCATGAGAAGGGAAACGCTGTCGAGGACGGCAGAAAACTATACAGGTGGGGTGATGAAGTTAGGAAATTTGCAGGCGCAAGTTGGAATCAGCTAGCGCAAGACAGGGGTAATTGGAGATCGCGGGGAGAGGCCTTCGTCTTGCAGTGGACATAAATATAGGCTGACGATAATGGAAATCAGCTATATGACGAAATGTAGCAGCCAGAAGAGTGAGCAGCCGGCTTTTGTTGAGTGTGTTTGAGAAAAGCTGACTTCGCGCTTCACTTGCGAGCCCCACGCGCCGCACACGACTGCGAACCAGTGATGAAAAACTATCGGTATATTGACTATCGATAGAATCGATAGCTTTTTTGAAATTATCGGTAGTGTAAAAAGATTATCGATAGTATTACTATCCATAAACTATCTACAGTATTATCGATAGCACTACTGATAGTGCAATCGATAGTGTTACCATCGACAGTGCAATCCGTGCTACTATCGATAGTACCATCCGTAGTCCTTGTACGTCCTTGTATGTACATATGTAAATACATTCATGAGCAGACTTGTTTAGAGCACTGGAGTGGTGTGCTGCGGAACAAATCACAGTGCGCATTTGGTATGTCAAGGACAACGGGCTCGTTTCTTGCTTTTATGCCTATGCAGCTTCGATTCAGTTCAAGCACTGACCTTGAAATCCAGCAAGCATACGTGGTGAAGTAATTCCACTCGAATTCAGCTCAGAAGCAGGCGTGCCCAATGGTGCGTCTCTGCTCGCTGTTGCCAGAACAACAGGGACATTTGCGACACTGACACTTTATCTAGCAACTGTACGTAGGGTGCATCTGCCGAGCTCGGTGACAGGTAGACAGCGATAAAGAAGAGTCCTCTGTATAGCTACCACCAACACCATATACCACGCACTCGGGGAACTAATTTTAAGCTGCAGTCAGTTCGCGCGCGCGGTTGATTTCATACTATCGATAGTACTATCGAAATTACTATTGATAGAGCTATCGATATTTTTTACCGTCGATAGTTCGATAGTTACTCAACTATCGATACTCGATAGTACTATGGAGAGTTCTGCATCACTACTGCAAACCCATCTCACGTGACTGTCGATGGTAATGCATTAGCATTGAATCAATACAGCGACACAAGTTATTGCCACCATCGAAACGAGTTATGGTGAGACGTGTACTGCAGTGGGACTCCCTTTTCGCCCTTTCCCTAAGAACACGAGGCGCCATTTATCGCCGCCGATGCGAAGCCTGTGCCTGGCCTCCAAGATGCATGGCACGCCGGTGCGTGCGAACGCTGAGGAACACGTCATGCGGCAACCGGTCTCCTCTCTCTCACTTCTCCCTGGACACGCTGCGCCATCTAGTGGCTGTGCCTAGAAGTCCGAGCGTTGCCTCTGAGACAAGAAGCTTAGCGCGCCAACGCCTGCGAATGATGAGAAATTAATTGTTCCCTCGCTTGACGCACACTTAGTCGCACATGCTCAGCGACCAAAGTTGGTGAGAGGTTCGTTGAAGAGGGGCACATGCCCAATGTATTCATGGCGTAGGTCGCTAAAGCGTTGGCGTGAAAAGCGTTCATTGAAAACCCGCACATAGCCAGCGCATTTGTGAAGCTGCCTGCTAGTCTATCGGTTTGCTCTCATTGAGGAACGCATGTGGCGTTTCTATTCGCCTCCGCGTCGGAGAAACTTAAGGGATCTTTCTGGTCATTGTAGAGCGGCGCATTCCAATTAGCACATAACCTAGCTGGTTACCCAAGTGGGCGTCAAAGACGTTCATTGAAAAGTGGCGCACTCCCACTAGCACATAACCAGTGACCCAAGTTAGCATCAAAGAGGTTCATTTTAGAACAGGACACACCGAGTGGCACATACCTAACTTGACTCGAAGTCGGCGTCAAAGGGTTTCTCCGAACTGCGGTACCTAACTGGACCCGCTTCCAGAGTGACTCTTGTCGGCGTGATAGAGGTTAGTTGAAGAGCGGCACGCATGTACACATTGGCACATACTCAGTGACCCAAGTATGACCGTTGGTTGGCTTCGAGCCCTGTTACCTAAGCACAGCAGCCCGATGCGCTAACCATTCCACCATAGACTACGCAGTGACCCAGCTTAGATACAAACACAAACAGATATACAACGATCCAAGCATAGATAGATACATAGCCCCCGGAAAGTGCGTAAAGTACCCTAACACTGCTAATGCAATAATACTTATATTTTTTTGCAAACTTGGATGCCGGCAAACGGACAACAACAACAAAAAAAGAGGGAGTTTCGACCGAAAGGCGAAGCATCAATTGCGATAGCAAATTAGTAGCGAGCTAAACGGAGTAAGCTCGCTACTAATGAATTAACAAGCATGGTGTCAGTGCGCACAAGTAAACATGAATAGATCACACTCAAACCGCCCACAATGGCTGTCAAAACGCTGGCGTGAGCAAGCGTGCCAGCAGCAGCGAGTGAAGGTTCATGCGGTCTATCACTTCAACGGAAACTGAGCGGCGAAATCACAGCGCACACAAAGGTAGGAGCCATGTTGCAGATCGCTTTCAAGATACGGTGCACGCGACCGCCCGGCGCCCGCAAAGTACGAGTACGCAGTTGCTTGCAGAGCAGAAGCCGCAATCCCTCCCTCCCGCACTGCCTTCCCGCTTTCCTCTGTAGCAGCACCAGCAACGCGCAGAACTGTTGTCGACACCTTCGGTGTTTCGCCCGCGTTCGCACCGAACGCGCGCGGAGTCCGTGACTGTTGCCGGTGCCTCTGGCGACGGCTCGGAGGTTTTCGACCAGATCAGAACTGGATACTCCTTTCGCACGGGAGATTGAGTCGCCAGTTCCCCTTGCTCGCAGTGGCAAGATACGCATTTGGTGGCGCAGCTAAACATCGCCTCCCCTCCCTCCCTCCCTCCCTCCCGTCCCCCCACGGCCTTTCCCGCGACGGAAGAAGTTGCGTTTGCTCTCCGCCGTGCTTTCGCTCCCCATGAAAGCGCGCGTCCTTCGCGCGCTTTCACTCGCATTGACGACATACGGCGTGCGGCAATGATTTTATCGCCGTTGGACTTTACACGGAACCTCACGGTGACGGCGATGGAAGAAATCCGCTTAGAGTGTCTATATAATTGCTATCGCAATAAAATATTTTGGTTTGACAAACACACGTTTGCGAATAAGCTGTGAAAAGAGTTCATGGCAAGTTGATTCAGTAGACGCTCCTGGAAACCGATACAGAAAGCACTGTCAGATCCAGCCGGACTACTTGGCGCCGTAACAGATGCGCATGAGCTTCGGCCCTGTTGATTTCATGGTCACAGATAATTGTCTGTGAGCATAGGCTGGGGCTATTTTACATAAATGTACGTGCCCGTCATCTTGGGCTGTTAACGCTGGCGTTCTCTTATCTCGAACAATCAAATGCACTGTAGCACAGTCTAATGGTATGCATGAAAATTGTCGGAGGGAAACGTTCGGTGTTTCGCGCATGACCACGTTCATTTGACGTCACTGCGTACGAAACTAGAAAATTGTTCCCGTGAGAGCCCAAGCTGACGGCGCCCATGAATCAAAAATGAACAATGTCTATACCTGAGCGATGCCGTAAGACTCGTGCACACTCAGAAAGCATAAGATGTGCGTGTTGAGTCGGTCTTCAGTCTCCGAAGCAGACTTCGAGCCGAGAACATCCAGCGCAGGGTTGACCGTCCAGGCGTAGATGTAGGCCAGCGTCCACCCGACAACGTCCAGCAATCGGGCGGGCGGCAGGTTGCCGAAGGTGCTTGCCACCGCTAGAAACCGGCGCTCGCGGGTCATGAGGACGCGAGTGTCTAACGACAAGTTGAACTCCACGTGCTTGTCGACGAAAGCCGTCCACTCGCCGATGGTCAGGTCGTCGAAGAGGATCCCGTTGAGCTTCTCGTAGAGCGCGTTTGACGATATCAGTGAGTCGTAGTCATCGGGGTCTTCGGGAGACAACAGGACCTTTCTGATTGTTGACTCATCCGAGAGAAGTTGGTGTACGTCGGCGTCCGTGATATTCGCCTTGTCTGATAGATTAAAAAAAGAAGAAAAAAAAGGTAGAAAGAAAAGTCGCAGATTCGCTCGAAAGGCTCGTAGCTTTATGAACTGCATGAATCGCAGGATGTATTCTTAAATAATATGTCCTAATGTGTCTTGCTTTGTCAGTATGTCTTACGGCCAGTACGTTTTTCAGCAAATACCAAATGGGCCAAGGAAGAGTTCATATTTCTATACTCAGTTTCTCAGACAGCGTGCAAGGTTACAATGACTACATAAACTTCATTCACTTTTGGCATCCGCGACCACATAGAAATGGGTGACCTTACTTAGTGTACCTTACCAAGACAGAGCTTCGATTTCTTGATCAGTGTAGCCGTGTATAGATAAGGTGTTTTCATTTCAAGAGTGGAGTTCAGTTGTTAGTCCAGCTACCTTCCTGTCGCTTTGTCTATGTCTGCTTGTCAATTTTTTTATTTTTAAAGTTTGCTGGTATTCTCGTAGTATAGTAAGGGTGACACATGAAAGAAAGTTATTCAAGTACGGTCCTTTAAATTAGATATAAAAATATGTCTCGTGCTTTTACGTCGCAATATATGACACGAAAAGCCTCGGAGGTCAAAACCGAATTACCATGAAAAGACTGGAGTAACTTGCATTCTGCAACCAGTGGCCACGGCGCACCATTTACACTCGTGACCAAAACATGGTACCGTATTTAGTCGAAAATAGGTTGACCACGACTAGAGCTCGAACCCTATATATCGAACTCGCTGACACACACACACACACACACACGCACACACGCACGCACACACACACACACGCACACACACACACACACACACACACACACACACACACACACACACACACACACACACACACACACACACACACACACACACACACACACACACACACACACACACACACACACACACACACACACACACACACACACACACACACACACACACACACACACACACACACACACACACACACACACACACACACACACACACACACACACACACACACACACACACACACACACACACACACACACACACACACACACACACACACACATATATATATATATATATATATATATATATATATATATATATATATTGCAAGCACTATTCACGTACTTCGTCGTTTTCATTTGTACATAGCCATCATCATCTTCCCTGTTCTTCTACTTCTTGGCGCATGAGCTGGGGCGTTTCCTTTTTGGAATAAAAAGCGCTTGACAGCTTGGTCGGTCTCGGTCTTATAAAGTTGTGGAGGTACGTCAAGATCCCGACGTCCTCTCGCGTTCCCGTCCTCCCTGGAGCTACGTTCCGGTCGCCGCCTGCGCCCGGGTACCCCTACACCGATGGACACTTCCAACCCCGGCTCCACCTGCGGTGCCCTCTTGGACTGTGACGAGCCCTCAAAGTGATCACCCGGTCTTTGCGGAACTCCGCGGTGATGACGTCGACGATTGGATCGACAACTACAACCGCCTGAGTTCTTGCAATAAGAGGACCGACACCTAAAAATTGAGGCACGTCGCATTCTACTTGACTGGTGTTGCAAAGACGTGGTATTTCAACCACGAATCCGACATCGCGGATTGGTCCACGTTTACCACTAAGCTGCGTCAAATCTTCGCTTCCTCGTCTGGCCGTGCAGAAGTTGCCAAGCAGAAGCTGGGCACGCGCTTCCAACTACCACAAGAGTCTTACACCTCATACATAGAGGATGTCTTGGCTCTGTGCCGCCGTGCAAACACTAGCATGACGGAAGCCGAACGCGTTCGACACATATTAAAAGGCATTGAGTCTGTAGCGTTCAACGCCTTAATCGTGCTGACACTTCCACGTGTCAGCGCCTAGACGAGCTGCAGTCTCTTCGTCTTCAACATGACACCAGCGATCCTCAGGTTCCCCATTATTCATATCTACGTGCTCTCATCCACATCATCATCCGCGAAGAGCTTAAAATAGAAGACCTAAGGCGTTCACCTGCTGCCTGTGCCCGAACCTTCACCTTCGACTTGCGCGAGGTCGTAAAGCAGGAGTTGACAGCGATGACTACACCCACGACGCATCTTGCTTCGGTAGCGCGCTGCACACCTACCTACGCGGATGTTACTTCGCTACGCACCCCTACCATGACCTCCGTACCTACTGACGTTACCTATGACCATTTGGCTTCGATGTAAACCAGAGCACTTGCCGCGCCATCCTAACCTCAGTGGCGTCCACCTCATCCGGTTTGTTTTTACTGTGGTATTCGCGGCCATATATCTCGCTTCGGCCGCCGTCGCCAGCAGGATGAAAGACGAGGCTATGCTAAGCACGAGAGAGACCGCACTCGCCGACCAGACGCCTACTATCCCGGATCGTACTCGTTCCCTCAGCAGCGTTACCCGTCTCCTCCAGCTGCTCCCAATCTGCCTCATAGTTTCCGTTCGGCTAGACGTCGTTCTCCTTCGCCTTACCGGCGCTCTACATCGCCGCTTCGCCCCACTTCCCATCTTGCCGACCAGCACTCGGAAAACTAACTGTTGCAGTTTTTGGAGGGGAAACTGCTTCCTATCGGTCTTCAAAACTTCCTCTTGTTCGCTCGGCCAACATGCTTTATGTAACTGTTGAAGGTATTCCCACGTCAGCTCCCATCGATACCGGTGCCGCCGTTTGTTCTTCGTAGTAATCTGTGTTCACGGCTCCGGAAAGTAAAAACGCCTTATCTTAGGCCTATTTTGCGTGGTGCTAATTACGCATTCATTCACCCCGATGGACTGTGTACTGCTCGTGTTCTCATCGACGGCATTCGCCACCACATTGAGTTTATCGTCCTTACAACGTGTATCCATGAACTTATCCTAGGTTGGGACTTTATACATTCTGCTTCAGCCGTCATTTCATGTATAGAGGAACTTATCCACATCACGGATACAGCACTTGCTCCTGTTACGGACTCTTCACCTTCATGCCTGAACTTGGCCATTGCTGTAGACTACGTCCTGCGTCCTGGTCACGAATCGTTGTAGCCGTAACATCCTGCCAGATCGACGGAGACGCTCTAGTTGCCCCTTCTTCCCGCTGTACTTCTCGCGGAATCCTCATTGCCGCCTGTATCGTCCGGTTTTCACGTGGCCGCGCCCTTCTGTCTGCCTGCAACACGACCCCAGATCCTGTGATGCTGCACAAAGGGATGACTGTGGCAACCCTGGCAGACACTTAACCTATCTCTCTAGGCACGCTTTGCCCTTCTTCATCGCCAGCACCAACTTCAGGTTTGGATGATTCTTTCCCTCCCCCTGCCGTTCTTGGTTCTGACCTAACCGCCGCGCAGTCCGAAGCCTTACTGGCGGTATTGGCGAAGTACAAAGCCTGTTTCGATAGCTGTTCCCCTGTGTTGAGCCAAACTTCTTCTGTGGCTACACGCCGCATCGAAACCGATGATTCCGCTATCATACGACGACGCCCCTATCGTGTCTCGCCGTCCGAACGGAGGGTGATTGAACAACAGGTTGCTGACATGCTTGCGCGGAAGATAGTTCGACCTTCATCTAACTCCTGGGCTTCTCCCGTGGTTCTGGTAAAGAAAAAAGATGGCCCCGTTCGCTTTTGCGTCGATTATTGAGCGCTCAATAAGATCACACGCAAGGACGTATATTCAATACCTCGAATTGACGACGCTTTGGACACACTGCAAGGGGCGGAATATTTCTCCAGCCTTGATCTTCGATCAGGCTATTGGCAAATTCCGATGAACGATACTGACAAAGAAAAGACCGCATTCGCTACACCAGACGGACTTTATGAATTTAACGTGATGCCTTTTGGCCTTTGTAACGCTCACGCCACATTTGAGCGCATGATAGATAACGTACTCCGTGGACTAAATGGAAGACCTGTCTCTGTTATCTGGACAATATTGTCACCTTTTCGTCTAACTTCAGCCAACATCTTCATCCATTAGACGAAGTTCTCAAGTGCCTTGGAAATGCTGGTCTCCAGGTCAATAAAAAAACGCAAATTTGCAAGCAAGACCATAAAAGTATTGGGCCATGTCGTCTCAAAAGATGGCATCCAGCCAGACCCCGAAAAGATTAGTGCTGTTTTCCACTTTCCTCGCCCCCAGCAGCAGAAAGATCTACGTAGTTTCCTCGGCTTGGCGTCATATTTTCGTCGATTAATACGCTCCTCTACACAAGCTACTGGTTACCCGTGCCTCTTTCACATGGACTAACGAATGCGAGTCGGCTTTTCAACTCTTAAGCAACATCTTACTTACGGACCAGTGCTTCGCCACTTCGATGATCGAGCCTCCACCATACTCCATACTGACGCAAGCACACAAGGTATTGGCGCAGTACTTCTGCAACGTAATGCAGCCTCTAAAGGGCAAGTCATCGCATATGCCAGCCGAACACTTTCTCCAGCTGAGCGGAACTGCACCATTACAGAGCAAGAGTGCCTGGCTATCGTTTGGTCGATTCAGAAATTTCGCCCATACCTTTACAGGCACCACTTCACCATTGTCACCGATCATCATGCTCTGTGTTGGCTGTCATCAATGAAAAACATGTCAAGACGCTTAGGACGCTGGATACTCCGCTTGGAGGAATATGACTTTACAATAACGTACAAGTCTGGAAAAAGTCATCATGATGCAGACGCATTGCCTCGCTGCCCACTCCCGCTCTCTCCCGGTAACGCGCCGTCGTCTTCCCCACCACGTCGTTCCGATGCTACGCCTGCCTCCCACCAGCTCTCGTTAACTCCCCTGGACCTAGTTACGCTTTCATCACGCTCTGATTTCGTCGTGCTTCAGCGGGCCGACTCCTACTGTCGAAGTCTCATGGATCGCCTTAGTGGGTTCACCGAACCACCCAACAGCCGCTTGCGACGCCAACTTCGACAATTCCGCCTGCAAGGTGGCCTGCTACACCACTACGTTTATCACCCAACAAGTCACCGGTGGGTCCCAGTTCTACCACCTCACTGCCTTCGCCTGCGCGTATTAGAGGCACTTCACGACGACGCTTCAGCTGGCCACTTACGCTACCACAAGACTTACGACCGCATCAAGACCCGCTGCTCCTGGCCTATCCACAACGGTGACCAAATGCATTGCCTCTTGTGCGTCATGTCAGCACCGAAAACGCTCGAAATCCCCTCCTGCCGGTTTACTACAACCCCTGCCTTGCCCGGACGCACCTTTTGAATTTGTTGGCATTTATTTATATGGTACCTTGCCTTTGACACCCTCCGGTCACCGTTGGATTGTCACTTCGGTCGACCATTTAACAAGATATGCCGAGACTGCTCCTCTGCGATCCGGTACCGCGTCAGAGGTCGCTGACTTTTTCTTGCGCTCCATTGTCTTGCGCCATGGGGCTCCTCGCGTTCTTCTGAGTGACCGTGGCAAGGCGTTTATTTCCCAAGTTCTCGAGGAAGTTCTTTGGGCCGCTGATACCGTGCACAAACCTACTTCTACCTATCATCCGCAAACTAATGGCCTCACTGAGCGCTTCCACCGTACGCTGTCTGACATGATTTCCATGTACATCCGTCCTGCCCACACTGACTGGGATAAAATTCTTCCTTTTGTGACATTCGCCTATAATACTGCTATTCAACGGACTACCGGTTACAGCCCTTTCTGCATTGTATATGGAAGATCACGTTCCACCATATTCGACAGAGAATTCTTTTTAGCACCTTCTTCGCCTAAAACGTCTCTTCCAGAAGATTTTGCTGCCCGAGTTGCACATTGCGGTCAAATCGCCCGGCAAAGCACGGAAGCTACCCAAGCTGAGCGCAAACGTCGCTGCTACAACAAACGCCATGAGCTCCCGTTTTCACCCTGGAGACCAAGTCCTGCTTTGGACTCCAGCCCGAACTCCAGGCCTCTGTGAGAAGTTCCTTCAACGCTACATTGGCCCATACACCGTTGTGCAGCAAACATCTGCAGTGAACTATCTCGTGCGCCCAGTACACTCCGTCACTGACCGGCGCCTCCGAAATGCCGAAATTGTTCACATCTCGTGGATGAAGCCCTTCACTCCTCGTTTAGATAATCTCTAATCTGCGGCCAGGCTGGCCGCTTCCATGACGGGGGGAAGTTAGTGCAAGCACTACTAACGTACTTCGTCGTTTTCATTTGTACATAGCCATCATCATCTCCCCTTTTCTTCAACTTCACTTCTTCGCGCATGAGCTGGGGCTTTCCTTGTTGGAATAAAAAGCGCCTGACAGCATGGTCGGTGTCGGTCTTATAATATATATATATATATATATATATATATATATTGACGCGTACTCTATCTATAGACGTTTAAACGACGATGACAGTATATGCATTGACTGACTCTGAGTAGTAGGACAGGGTGTTCGAAGACGAAGAAGATGTCTTTGTGCTGGTGATTCTGAAGCTGAGGATCAAGCAAGCAAGCTGCTCCGCCGTCTTGTTCAACATGTGGTCTCTTATTCGCGTTGACCCGTGACACTGGTGGAGGTGCTGGGTACACAACCCCGCCTTATGATCCAGACTCCTCCCGGAAGCCGTTCATCTAGCCCATCTCCAATAACTCCTGTGCATCGCTTCAGTCGGCGGTTGCTAGGCCTTGCTCCCGAGCTCAACCCCCTGCAAGAACGCTCTTCCGAGCCCTGTCTACCTCTGTCAATGGCGACCACCAGCCAGACCACCACCACAGGTTCCACGAGTTCCGGAAGACAACTCTACTCACAGTCCGTCCCAGGTAACCCTTCTGCAACCACTGGTTCCCGATCGCTTTCATGGTGGCGCGCATGAAGACGTTGAAGACTGGCTTGACCAGTACGAACGTGTTGCCAAGGTCAATGGGTGGACTGTTCAACAAATGCTCTCCCACGCCTATTTCTCCCTCGACGGTAGTGCTCGCACGTGGTTTGAGAACCGTGAAGCCAACATCACCACGTGGAATGATTTCCAACATCAGCTCACTGAGACATTTGCGAGTGTTGATCGACGGGATCGTGCCCAGCAACTAATTGAGTTGCGGTTCCAGAAACCAAATGAAACTGTGGCAATGTTTGCCGAGGACATGGCCCGCCTGTGTCGTAGAGCTGACCCTCACATGACTGAGGAAAAGAAGTTGCGCTACCTTATGCGTGGCGTAAAAGAAGAACTATTCGCCGGACTTGTGCGCAATCCACCGAGTACCGTGGCTGATTTTATAAAGGAAGCCACTGGTATTGAACGCGCACTCCATCTAAGAGGCAGGCAGTACGATCGCTTGCCCACCAGCACTCCTATCCACTCCGCCGCAATGACCGTTACCAGTCAGAACTCCCTCCGTGATCTAATTCGGGAGATTCTTCGCGAAGAACTTCAGAAGCTCTGGACACCGGCAGTGGGCCCACCCATGGCATCAGTCGCTGAAATCGTCCGTGATGAAGTTAGACAAGCGTTTTCGGCAAGCGATCCTGTTCACGAGCAGCGCCCCCTAAGTTACACATTCTCGGCAGGCGATCCTGTTCATGAGCAGCGCCCCCTAAGTTACGCTGACGTTGTCCGACGTCAACCAGCTATGACGCCCATGCGGTCGCACCATCAGCCACCGAGGGCCACACCATGGTCATCACCGATAGAGGAACCTTTGAGACATCCGCCCGTTGTGCCGACCCCGTCCTACCGCCAGCCGCCGTCAGCTGCATTTTGGTCACCGCCACAAGACGAGCCTTCGAGGCGGCCGCAAATTCGAAGAACGGACGTATGGCGCACTGTCACTAGGCGCCCCCTCTGCTATCACTGCGGAGGCATCGGCCACGTCTCACGTCATTGCTGGTACCGCGATGCCTCATTTCGACCTTATCAATCCTGGTCTGACGGTCGACGCACCAGTGACGACCACATGCTACGCCGCGACGACGCTGCTTTTCAAGGTGCACCCGCGACGCGCACTCTGAACGACGACTCTCAGTCCAACCACCAGACCGATTTTGGCCGGCGGTCACGCTCTCCGTCCCCTGCTCATTCATCTGCACCGAATGGACGTACTTTTGCTGACCTCCGGGGACGAAGGTCGCCCAGTCCACGCCGGGGAAACTAACGGCGGCGACCTCTGGGGGTATGGTTGCGGGCCAACAAGACGATGAAAAACCCCCAATAATCCCGCCGCAGGACGCCGTGAAGCCGACAAACTCTAACACCGACGAAATTGTGAGCGCCGATATTATTGTTTCAGTTGACGGACTGCAAGTGACAGCGCTAGTCGACACTGGTGCCGATTATTCGATAATGAGTCAAGCTCTAGCCGTTCGCCTTAAGAAAGTAAAAACTCCCTTGACCGGACCTCATATAAGGACTGCGGGCGGCCAACTGCTCACGCCTGCTGTTAGCTGTACGGCGAGAGTCACCATAGGAGGTTCGTCCTTCGTGGCAACTTTCGTCGTTCTTGCACCATGCTGTAAAGATTTAATCATAGGCATGGATTTTCTACGGGAATACGACGCCATAATCAACATCCCGGACCGCTTGGTTACGTTTCACAGGACACCGGATTTAATTCACTGCTTATCGCCGAAACGCAACGCCTGTCGTCTAATCGAAAACGACGTGATCGTCCCACCTCGGTCATGTATCCTTGTTTCGGTCGCATGTGACGTACCGTTTGATTGTGAAGGAGTTGCAGACCAAGTAACCCCCTTGTTATTTACTCACGGTATCGCCGTTGCACGAGGAATCGTAAATGTCACCGATGGGCGCACGAACCTGTTGTTGACCAATTTTAGCACAGAGTGACGGCACCTACCAAAGGGCACGGCTGTCGCCTATTTTGACGATGTCGCTGATGTTCGTGGGTGATTTTCAGTACTAGAAGAAGCGCATGCGCAAGACCCAGCACCTGTGCTTGACGTTAACACTACTTTACCGCAACGTGAGCGAGAACGACTTCTTGCGCTACTGGCCGAGTTCCACGACTGCTTTGCGACGACGTCAAGAATCGGTCGAACGCCCCTAACCAAGGACCGCATAATCACAGAGGACGAAGCGAGACCGATTCACTAAAACCCTTATCGTGTGGCCCCAAAAGAACGTGAAGCGATACAGCAGCAGGTAAACCAAATGCTTGAAGACGATGTGATTCAGCCTTCCAAGAGCCCCTGGGCATCACCTGTAGTTTTGGTAAAGAAGAAGGACGGCAGCCTACGTTTTTGTGTGGATTATCGAAAGCTAAATCAGGTGACAAAAAAAGACGTGTATCCGCTTCCCCGCATAGACGATTCACTTGATAGGCTTCGAAACGCTCGTTATTTCTCTTCCATGGACTTAAAAAGCGGGTATTGGCAAATTGAAGTAGACCCGAGAGACCGTGAGAAAACCGCTTTTGTCACGCCAGATGGACTATACGAATTTAAGGTCTTGCCTTTCGGCTTGTGCTCTGCACCTTCTACTTTTCAACGGCTTATGGATACCGTGCTTTCGGGGATGAAGTGGAAAACCTGCTTAGTCTATCTTGACGACGTCATAGTGTTTTCCGCAACGTTTAAAGAGCACCTTGAACGGCTCGACGCCGTTCTGCAGTCTATACGGTCCGCCGGCCTCACCCTAAAGCCTGAGAAATGCCACTTTTGCTTTGAGGAGCTAGAGTTCCTTGGCCATGTCGTCAGCCACGCGGGAGTCCGCCCGGATCCTAAAAAAATTGCCGCTGTCGCACAGTTCCCTGTTCCTTCAGATAAAAAGGCTGTCAGGCGCTTTCTCGGCCTCTGCGCATATTATCGGCGGTTTATTGCAGACTTTGCTCGCATTGCGTCGCCGTTAACTCGCCTCACGAGAGATGACGTTGCGTTTGTATGGGGTGACGAACAGCAAGCTGCATTTCATGATTTGCGGAACCGGTTACAAACGCCCCCTGTGCTTGCCCACTTTGACGAGACAGCTCCGACAATGCTTCACACTGATGCCAGCAATGTTGGTCTCGGAGCTGTGCTTGTGCAGTGCCAGGAGGACACAGAAAGAGTGATCGCTTATGCAAGCAGAACGCTGTCACGCGCAGAAGTAAATTACTCTACAACTGAAAAAGAGTGCCTCGCCGTTGTATGGGCGGTTACAAAATTTCGCCCTTATTTGTACGGTCGCCACTTCGACGTTATCAGCGACCATCATTCGCTTTGCTGGCTCACAAATCTGAAAGATCCTTCCGGGTGATTAGCACGTTGGAGCCTGAGACTGCAAGAGTTTGATATGACGGTCCTGCACAAGTCAGGGAAACGGCATACCGACGCTGACTGCCTGTCTCGGTCACCCATTGAGTCAGCTCCTTCGACCGATGAAGAGGAAACAGCATTCCTTGGTCTTCTCGACACGTCTACCATCGCACAACAACAACGCGACGACCCTGAGTTGCTTGACCTGATTAATTTCTTGGACGGACGAACTAGGACAGCACCTAAAGCTTTCGCAAGAGGATTGTCATCATTTTGCTTAAGGAACAAAGTCCTATGCAAAATGAACTTCTCATCGAGCGGATCAAGTTATTTGCTCGTCGTTCCTACTGCTCTTCGTAGTGAAGTACTGGAAGCATGCCACAACGAGGTCACTTCTGGGCATCTAGGATATACGCGGACACTGAACAGAGTGCGACAAAGATATTATTGGCCAGGACTGCCCGTTGCCGTGAAACATCACGTTCGGACCTGCCTAGAGTGCCAGCGGCGCAAGTCACCTCCAACGAAACGAGCCGGTTTGCTACAACCCGTTCAGGTACCGCAAACACCATTTGACCAGATCGGAATGGACCTCTTGGGTCCGCTTCCTACCTCTACTAGTGGTAACCGCTGGGTTATTGTAGCAACTGACTATCTCACTCGCTACGCCGAAACAAAAGCTATCCAGAGAGGCACAGCAGCAGAGGTGGCCCGATTTTTCATAGAGAATATTGTGCTGAGACATGGCGCACCAACCATCGTCATAACAGACCGAGGCACCGCATTCACAGCCGCGCTTTTAGATAACGTCCTGATGCTCAGTGGCACAAGTCACCGAAAGACAACAGCCTACCATCCACAAACAAACGGACTAACTGAGCGCCTGAACAAAACACTCGAAGACATGCTTTCCATGTACGTGAATATAGAGCACAACGATTGGGACGAGATTCTGCCTTATATCACGTTTGCTTATAACACGGCTAAACAAGAAACTACACGGATGACTCCATTCAGCCTTGTACACGGACGTGAAGTAAGGACGATGCTCGACGCCATGCTACCACACGAACCTGACGACATTGACACGGATGCCGATGCGTTTACGCAACGTGCAGAAGAAGCCAGTCAGCTCGCACGCGTGCGAATACACCAGCAGCAAGCATACGATGCAGGTCGCTATAATGCCCATCATAGGCCTGTAACTTATGAAACCGATGAAAGAGTATGGGTCTGGACGCCTATACGAAAACGGGGACTATCCGAGAAGTTTCTGAGGCGATATTTCGGACCCTATAAAGTGCTGCGTCGGCTAAGTGACGTCACATACGAGGTCGTTCCAGATAGCCCTCACTGCACAAGGCGCCGCCAACACCGTTCTGAACGTGTGCACGTAGTGCGCATGAAGCCCTACGTCAGCGAGTGACTGTACGAGGGACTTTCGTTTTCACCAAGCGAACTTTATTGTCTAGCATCGAGGCGATGCTCTTTTGGAGAGAGAGCAAATGACGCGTACTCTATCTATAGACGTTTAAACGACGATGACAGTATATGCATTGACTGACTCTGAGTAGTAGGACAGGGTGTTCGAAGACGAAGAAGATGTCTTTGTGCTGGTGATTCTGAAGCTGAGGATCAAGCAAGCAAGCTGCTCCGCCGTCTTGTTCAACGTGTGGTCTCTTATTTGCGTTGACCCGTGACAATTTATATATATATATATATATATATATATATTATACGACCGAGACTGACCAAGCTGTCAAGCGCTCTTTCTCGTCATATATATATATATATATATATATATATATATATATATATATATATATATTGTAAGGGGGTTTATTTACAAGCAGGGGCTACGTAACAACAGCCTTGGCCCAAGAGCGTCGGTGACTGTCTCGCGCTCTCCGGGCGGCTGGGCTTCGTCATCCTCTCTCAATGGCTGCGGGCTCTCTTCCCCACTACATTGGCCCCGGCAACGAAGAGGAGCCATCCTGGCGACTCAAGGTGAGGCGAGCACCAGAGGGTCGTGGTAGGGCTTTAAGCGGCCCACGTGGACTGTTTCACGACCACGGCAGCGTCTGTCGGTGGGAGGTGTCACAGTCTCGACGACGTATTTCACCGGCGATGTGCATTCAACGATCCGGTAGGGACCGTGATACTTCGCTGCAAACTTGCGGGAGAGACCAGGGGTGGGGCACGGAATTGAAAGCCACACGAACGAGCCAACAGGGAAGGTAGGGGTAGGTTCAGCCGGGTCAAGGCGCTCTTTTTGAAGACCTTCGGTCACGGATGTAAATGAGCGTGCGAGTTGGCGGCACTCTTCGGCACATTGAGCAAGTTCTGAGACTGGGCGGTATTCGGATGGATCCGGGCGGTACGGAAGTATAGTGTCCAGTGTGGAAGATGGCTCACGTCCGTATAGTAAAAAGAAAGGCGAAAATCTAGTGGTGGCTTGCGTGGCTGTGTTGTATGCATATGTCACAAAAGGAAGCACCAAGTCCCAATTAGAATGGTCGCAGGCTATATACATGGAGAGCATATCACCGAGTGTTCGGTTAAAGCGCTCCGTCAAGCCATTAGTTTGCGGATGATAACTTGTAGTGGTGCGATGAATGATATTGCACTCACTGAGAAGCTCTTGGATGACTTGAGAAAGAAACACACGCCCTCGGTCACTAAGCAGCTCGCGTGGCGCACCATGGCGAAGAACGAAGCGGCGCAAGACGAACAAGGCAACATCGCGAGCTGAAGCTGTTGCAAGAGCGGCGGTTTCGGCATATCGAGTAAGATGATCGACGGCCACAATAATCCACCGATTGCCCGCAGGGGTGGAAGGAAGGGGTCCGTACACGTCTATGCCGATTCTATCAAACGGGCGAGCGGGACATGGCAAAGGTTGTAATGGGCCAGGTGTGTGACAAGTTGTTTTCCGGCGTTGACACTCAATGCAGGAACGAACGTACTTGCGGACGTATGTGTACATTCCACGCCAGTAGAATCACTGGCGAAGTCTATCATACGTTTTCAAAACGCCAGCATGCGCGTGTTGTGGGTCTGCGTGAAAGTCCGCGCACAGATCGGAGCGCAAATTGCGAGGTATAACAAGAAGCCACTTTCGACCATCGGGCTGGTAGTTGCGGCTGCACAACATGTCGTCCCGGAGCGCATAATGAGGTACTTGGCGACGAAGGGCACGAGAAAGCTGTGGGGCTGGTGTCGTCGAAGGCATAGAGAGAACGTCGATCAGCGAGGCGATCCAGGGATCCTTGCGCTGCTCTGAAGGCATGTGAGTGATAGTGATGTTAGCGCAGGAACTTGCGGAAAGGGAAAAAGGCGCGACGTCAGAAGGCAGGGGCGAGCGGGAAAGTGCGTCGGCGTCGGCGTGCTTGCTGAGCGGTAAATGACGCGAATATCGAATTCTTGTAAACGAAGCGCCCAGCGTCCAAGTCGACCCGACGGATCCTTCAGTGAAGCTAGCCAACAGAGCGAATGATGATCGGTGACGACATCAAACGAATTGCCATACAGGTAAGGGCGAAATTTCTGCAATGCCCAAACAATTGCCAGACATTCCTTCTCCGTAAGCGAGTACTTGCGCTCTGCCTTGGTAAGGGCACGACTCGCATAGGCAACAACGTACTCAGAGAAGCCCGGCTTACGTTGGGCAAGGACAGCGCCAAGGCCGATCCCACTAGCATCCGTGTGTACCTCGGTCGGGGGCGGCAGGGTCGAAGTGACGTAGGATGGGCGGTGAAGTCAAGAAACGGCGTAATGTTGCAAAAGCCTCATCACACGCCGGCGACCAACCAGACAGATAGCTATCGCCGGTGAGCAGCTTCGTCAGTGGTGCTATTATAGAAGCGAAGTTCTGCACAAAGCGGTGAAAGTATGAGCATAGACCAAGGAAGCTGCGAAGCGCTTTCACGGTGGTAGGCTTCGGCAATTCAGCAACAGCACGAAGTTTCTGCGGATCGGGAAGGACGCCGTCCTTAGAGACTACGTGGCCCAGGATGGTGAGTTTGCGAGCTCCGAATCGGCACTTCTTGATGTTAAGCTGAAGGCCTGCGCGCGTCAAACAGCTCAGTGCCTCGTGAAGTCGACGGAGGTGACTGTCGAAATCAGGGGAGAAAACGACGACGTCATCCAGGTAGCACAGGCACGTCTTCCATTTCAACCCACGCAAGACACTGTCCATCATCCTTTCGAATGTATCTGGGGCATTACATAGGCCAAAGGGCATACCATTGAATTCGTACATCCCATCGGGAGTTACGAAGGCAGTTTTCGGGCGATCGGATGGTGCCATAGGGACCTGCCAATAACCGGACCGTAAGTCTAGTGATGAAAAGAATTCGGCTCCTTGCAAGCAGTCGAGGGCATCATCGATGCGTGGCAGGGGATACACATCTTTTCGCGTAACTTTGTTCAATCGGCTGTAGTCGACGCAGAAGCGGATTGAGCCATCTTTTTTCTTCACAAGAACAACAGGCGACGACCAGGGGCTGCAGGACGGCTGAATGATGCCGCGCTGAAGCATGTCGTCGACTTGTTCGGCGTTCACATCACGCTCAGCAGGGGATGCGCGGTAAGGGCGCTGGCGCAGAGGCGCTTGTGAGCCGGTGTCAATCGGATGGAGAACAGTATGCGTGCGGCCTAATGATGTCTTCTGGCAATCAAACGAGCCTCGAAACTGGTTGAGGAGTGCAAGAAGTTTCTCGCGGTGCACCTCTGCAAGTTCGTCGTCGATGGCGGAGCCGAACACACTTAAAGGCGGTCGATCAGGCGTACTCGCAGAAGATGTCAAGGCACTAAGGTGCAAGTTATCCACGTCGTCACGGCAGAAGATAGAGGATACGTCGAACGTCGGAATTGTGCCGATACACTTTCCACGGAGTAAGGTTAAGGGAACCGGCAACGGATTTGTAACAAATAAGGATGCGGCACCGTTGGTCATGTCGAGAACGGCAAAAGGCAACGTGAGATTCCTGCGGTGTTGAACGGTCTCGGAGGGTGAAAAGAGAACTGCAGACTCACGAACAGCGGCACAGTACACGGGGACAAGGACTGTACTACTGGGTGGTATGTTCGTATCCTCAGCGACAAACAACTTTTCCATTGTAGGTGCAGACGACGCGGAACACAACGCAGAGAACGCCACCTCGGCACGAGCACAGTCAATAACAGCATGATGGCGAGAAAGAAAATCCCAACCAAGGATGACATCATGCGAACAGGCTGGTAGCACAAGAAACTCAATGGGATAAACAACATCTTGAATTATGACGCGGGCTGTGCAGGCGGCTAACGGCTGAATATGGTGTGCGGTGGCGCTACGGAGGGATAATCCCGTTGACGTCGTCGTAACCTTCCGAAGCAAGCGGCAAAGTTTTACATATCACTGAAACGGCAGCACCAGTGTCTACAAGCGCAAGGGTACGAAAGCCATCCACAATAACGTCAATGAGGTTCGCGGGAAAAATTCGAGGACTTGAATTTTTCGACGACGACGCAATTCGTGCCTCGGGAACTGCGACGTTTAGTTTTCCGCGTCAGAACGGCAGGGTCGACGGCGCATAGGTGACAGAGAGCAACGTCGGGGGGATGGAGGTCGGCGGGTAGCTGAGGGCATGCGCTCGGGCGAAGAGGATTGTTGTAGCCGCGCTGTGCCGTCAAAGCGCCCAGGATCGTAAGCAGACGGTCGCATGACATCTATTGGAACAGGACGGCGATGGCGACAGAAGCGCGCCACATGTCCTGCATAGCCGCAAGAATAACAGAAAGGGCGATTGTCCGCAGTGCGCCATGGATTTGTGGGGACTGGTCGGCTGAACGGAACTGGTGAGGGCCGAACGGGTGCCGACGCGGAAGAATAGGTCGGTTGACGAGGCGGCCCGGCAGCGACGACTTGCGCAAATGAATAGGGTGCAGGCTCCGGAGGTAGCGGACGAGCGAAAGGCAAAGCGTCAGTGACCTCTTCCTAGATAACTTGGCGTATGACTGGGGCCAGATGTTGCACCTGTGCTGGCTCGGGCGTGCTCGATAAAATAGAGAGTTGTCTGGCGACCCCTCACACACCAACTGCTTTATCTGAATCAACTGTGCAGTCTGGTCACCCAGAGTCAAGGCCGCGATCGAGTCATTCTGTTCCAGAGGGCGTCGAGTTTGGGCGCGTTGCTTGCGCAATTCGTCGAAACTCTGCCACAAGCTGACAACATCTGCGACGGTTTGGGGGTCTTTGGCCAATAACATTTGAACGCGTCATCGGCTATTCCTTTCAGGATTTGCTTGATCTTATCCGACTCGTGCATCGACGGGTTGATACGCTTACACAAGTCGACGACGTCTTCAATATAACTGGTGAAGTTCTCACCGGGTTGTTGAGCGCGTTCACGAAGTCGCTGTTCTGCGCGGAGCTTGCGTACTGCGGGGCGGCCGAAGATTTCCGAAAAAGTGGTCTTGAACGAGGCCCAGTTATGAATCTCCGCTTCGTGATTGCGGAACCAAGAGACTGGCGACGCCAGTCAAGTAAAATATGACATTGGTCAGCCTAGTCGCATCGTCCCATTTGTTGACTGCGATCACCCTCTGGTAAGTTGCCAACCAGTCCTCGACGTCTTGGTCGTCAGTCCCGCTGAATATCGGCGGGTGACGCTGAGGCAGCACGCCGGGACAGACGGTGGGTTGAGTCTGAGAAGGACCTTAGGTGGTGGTTTTTAGCCATCACTGGCGCTGGAGGCAGGGTACGGCTACGTAGTTCCAGGTTGGGAGACTAGGAGATACACCGCACCTCCACCAAACTGTAAGGGGGTTTATTTATAAGCAGGGGCTACGTAACAACAGCCTTGGCCCAAGAGCGTCGGTCACTGTCTCGCGCTCTCCGGGCGGCTGGACTTCGTCATCCTCTCTCAATGGCTGCGGACTCTCTTCCGCACTACAATATATATATATATATATATATATATATATATATATATATATATATATATGACGAGCCGCACAAGGACGGTGCGGTGCAGTAGTGGTGTAAGGAGGACTAAGAAGTTCCGAATAAACAGAGCTTCGCACGACCTCCATGTCTCCTGCGTTACACTAGTCGCCAGGATTTAGCGTGCCCTACATCATGACAATAACCAAGAAAGCAGGGGCGTAGCCAGAAATTTTTTTCGGGGGGGGTTCACCGGCCCGACCGGGGGGGGGGGGGGGCAAGCTTCTGCTTTTCTCTACGTCACGTGATCGATAATAAATATCGGTAGTTTAAGCAAACGCTATACATGTATATCAAAGACATGGCACCGCCCCCCCCCCCCCCTTCACGTGTGTGTGTGTGCTTGGGCAGAAATTAAGCAAAAAGTAAAGTAAGCTCAGTAAATACACTAAGGACGACAGGTACAGTGGGCGTTTGGAGCAACGGTCTCTCATCGCGCCACTGAATGGACCAGTCTTCGAAAACGCATCATTGAGACGACCCGTGCGATCGGAGAAGACATCATTCATTGTTAATTTCCGTTAAGCATAGATGGCGTCGTCCTCGTCGGGGCGAAGTGCATTTCACAAGTCAAGGACGGCTATACGCGTGAAAATGCACGTGTGACCAGGCTATACCTACTCCCATAGCTTGTTCGCTGCGTCTTTGCGCTAGAAAACTTAAATACGCGCAAAAACGCGTAAGGATTTTTTTTTCGAAGCTTTTGTCGCCCTGCTCCCTCCTACGAGAGGGTTGCATTTCCTGCGGCAAGTGCATGGGCCGCTGTGTCTTCCGCTTTGTGCGAGCGTGCAGCCGTCATTGCCTTTACGTCAACAGATTCAGAATTGTACAGAATATTTCACCGCACAGCATAGATATGGCATGTGTACGCATTTTAAGTAGTGCGTGCAACTCATTTCTGCTTCACTTACGCCCGTGCAAACAGGAAGCGGCCTTGTACCTCACAGAATCTCGACTGATTGGTGTACTAGTGATGCAGGAATGAACTCCGGTCTTGTTCAGTGCATAGTGCAAATAATCAATTTTTCAGGACGCGTGAACTCCGACGAGAACTGTCAGCGCCTGCAACAAGAATTTACTCACGCTGTACTGCGCACAGCAGTAATTCATGCTTGTCGGCTGTATGTTTCGTGCATTCTGTTGCGAGTCGGTGGAATTTCACTGCTGTCATCAACCCCTTCGTGTGTACATTGCTGGTTTGGGATTCCACAACAAAACAGCAACTACCAGCCTTCCGTAATAGCTGGTTTGGGATTCAACAACACAACAGCAATTACCAGCCTTCCGTAGGGGCGCACTCGCAAACAAAAGACGTTTCTCGCGCAGACTATGCCTACGTTCACACTTGGGAAGCGGCAAGTGGGCGGAAAGGCCAAAGCGGGCGGAAAAATTTTTCCGTGCCTGTCCAAGTTGTTCACATTTGTTTTGCTACCGCCGCGGCCGCCGCTGCCGTTTTCGTCCAGATCCATCTAGTCTGCGTACGTTTGTCGGCGTGGTGGCGCTCATTATCTCATTATTTCGAGCGGTATGTTCATTCATTGACCCACGTACCGTCATCAAAAGTGATCATATTACGCAACTTCGCGTGTCATCTGCGACCTTCGGTAAGTTCCTCGTTGGCGTTCCGTAATTCTCCTCACACGGGCGCGGTAGCGCTGAGTCACATGTTGGTGCCTAGGCGTGATAATATTTCTTTAATTGTTGTTATTTACAAGTTGTAATAACATTTCATCATTTCGTATTGTCGGCGCCTCCAGGACACCAAAGGGGCAACGGGAACACCACAGCTAAAACCCGGGCTGGCCCTTGTGTTGGGGCTCGCCAAAGCCAGCGCGTCCTACGTGATACCTACGCTCTCAATCTATCGTCGCGACGAGAAAAGCACCCCGCGACTTCTGCAACATACCGTACACGTGCGAGGAGAATTATGGAGCGCCAACGAGGAATCTGCCTAACTATTGTCTGCCATGGAAGTGGAAGAAGAAATGGCTCTTATACTTCTACCTACTTGTTTTCTAGAAATTGACAATGAATAAACGGAAGCCGCGGACACCTCGGAAACGACGGTGGTGGGTTCGCCTGGCTTTGCAAAAGCGCGAGAAGTTGGGTCACGCCAAGGCTTCGTTGCCGCACCTCCAGTCGCGCGACGTTGAATACTATCGCGAGTATTGCTGACAGTACGTTTTAGTGCCACTCTTGTCGTAGAGCAAGGGCTGGTTCTTGATCGCGTCGATCAGCATTACAGCCTACACTTTTGGTGCCATGTTCAATTTTACGACCGGTTGTTTACATGCTAGTGTAGCTTCCAGTGAAGCAGAACGACTTTCCGTCGCGTTTCCGCTTCGCCATGGCGAAAAAATCGGCCCGAGACCAATTTGGCTCGCAGCCTGTTTTTCTGCCTGTTTTGCCACCTAGGCGGGCGGATTTTTGCAAGATTTTGCCGCTTCCGACAGCTTCGAGACCAAGTGTGAACGTAGCCTAAGATCCTGCGCGAGCGCGGCCTAATCGGCACCTGAAGGGAAGCGGCGGAAATGTATACTGGAGATTTCGGCCACCTGCGGTCTTTAACCTGCACCTAAATCTAAGTTAACGGGCCTCGAGCGTTCTCGCCATCTAAAATGCGGCTGCCGCATTTGTTGCTTCATTTGTTGCGCATTTGTTGCTTCAGAATGCGGCCGCCACATTCTCGCCCAAAACTTCACAGACTGTCAAAGCCTTAACAAACACTGTGACAGTTTTTTCCATATTCAGACATGATTCGCTGTAAATTACCAACCCAAACGAAAGCGCCCAGCAATGGAATTGTGATAGTAGCACCGGTTTCATGAATTATGTCAGCGCGAAGCGACGAGAAAAAAAGGGTGGGTAAGTGGGGGGGGGGGGGGGGAGTTGCGGAAAAAATTTCGGGGGGGGTTTGAACCCCCCCAACCCCCCCCCTGGCTACGCCCCTGCAAGAAAGCCATCAATATTGCGAAGTACTCGGGAGCACCCGAGGACGTCTCCTTTGACAAGTGGCTCCGGCTCTTCGAGGTGAAGACTGCGGCCGCTGCATGGACGGAGCGAGACAAGCTGTGCAATTTCTCCGATTACCTTAAAGGTGAGGCCTTCTGATGGTACCTTACCGAGGTTTTTGACACTGACGCATCTTGGGGGACCCTCACACAATGCATGACGCAACGCTTTACAAGCACCGTCGCGGATCCTTTCCGTCAGTTCATTCAATGTCAGCTAAAACCGGGCCAGAGCCTGAAGGACTACTAGAATCACAAAATGTCTCTGGGACGTCTTGCCGACCTAAAGGACGCGCACCTTATATCAGGGCTCATTGACGGCCTTCCCGCCGATATGGAGATGGCTCTTGCTGGGCTTAACCCGTCTACACCAGCGACGTGGCTTTCAGCTGCGCAACGAGTAGCGAGTAAAATCACAGCGCGTTCTACCAGGGCGAAACACGCAGATCAACGCAGAAAGCGGAAGCGCCCCTCAGCGTCCACCTAATACGCGGGTACGAGCACCCGCGTCTGAATGCAGACAGTGCTCAATGCATGGTTTGCCCCGACAGATGCACTGGCATAATGAATGTCCACGACGCGCAAGCATTTCCGCCCTCGCTACCAACCAGGGAAACGAGGAGGGCGACCCAAAGCTCTGTTAATTCAATTTGATGCACTCATTAACGGGTACCCTGTCAGCGCTACTCTTAATATGGGAGCCACGATTACCTGTATCAGCGAAGCAGTGTTGGCGGCTGTTCACCTACAAATAATGAGAGATTCACGCATCAATGTTCAACAAGTTACATCATCTACCAAAACTTTGGGTCGCGTCAATCTAAAGATACAGATCGGAAAAATCACAAAGGAAATTCAGGCACATGTTCTACAAGGCATGAAGAGCAACCTACTTCTTGGCTTCGACAGTGCCTGCCTCTTTAACTTGTCTCTGGATCTTGATACCCTGACTCTACGCCAAGGGAGTGACATCCTCCACCCTCGCCCACAAAACCATTCCACGGCTAACATGGACGCTTGTTTACAGGAAGTTGGAGTTCGTGATTTTGTGCATCTAAATGAAACTCAGAGGATGGCATTGAAGCAGCTTGTCCATAAGTACGAGGACATTTTTTCCAAATCACCGACTGACATTGGACGCATCACTAGCGAAACGCATCACATTCCTCTCACCAACAATGTTCCCATCCGCAGGGCTCCCTATCGATGCTCACAAGCCGATAGCGTCGAAATGGACAGACAAATCAACGACCTTCTCACGCAAGGCGTTATACGACTGTCTACGTCACCGTACGCTGCGCCGGCACTTCTGGCCGAGAAAAGAGGAGAAGGACGCACGGCGTTTCTGCCTAGATTACCGCAAGCTAAACGCAGTGACGGTCCCCGACTATCAACCCATCCCTCGCATCGACGACATCCTTGACTCTCTCGGGAAATCGACATACTTCTCGACATTGGACATAACGTCAGGTTACTGGCACGTGAGGATGCATCCGGGAGACATCCCGAAAACGGCCTTTGTCACACGTACCGGTCACTACGAATGGCTTGTCATGCCTTTTGGTCTCCGGAACGCTCCAGCTACTTTTTAATGGGCTGTCAAGTCCATCTTGACT
>NC_051158.1:158546854-158646854 GCF_013339745.2 Dermacentor silvarum | reverse complement strand
AAACCTATAAAAGTCTAGGTTTGCTGACTGTCTGAATAGTCGTGTTAAAAGTTAAATGTGCGTGTGTGTGTGTGTACAATCTATCAATTAGTGATACATATGAAAGCACCGTAAATTAAATCCATTTTGTACGCATCAGACATTCTTATTCATGCAGGTCATAGCATCGTAATGCCTGTTTACGCTTTGGACGAAAAGTTGTGAACTTGGTTCTACGATATTCTGAAAAGTTGCAGCTTTTCGACGGAAATGTTCCGCACAAATCGACAGAAATGCTCCAGAAACCAGGACATTTGGCGACACAGTGCGCACGACATGGCTATAAACCTGTCTTTGAGAAAACCGCTGCAGCTCTAAAAAAACACGTTGACTCTTAGAAGCGTATTTCATGCTGAAAAATGTACCATGAAACCACGTGAGCACACCTTCTGTGTCGCTGGGAGAAAAAAGCTTTTAAATCCCTAGATGATTGTTAGATCAAGAAATACCAGTCATTTGGAGAAATCAGATGTGCGTAGATTAGCTTCATTTTTTCGTATTTCTTTTCATGTTTCTTTCTTCTCTTGCAGTCACCTTTCATGTACGCATTTGACGTGCGCTAGCGAATCATAAACAGTTGAAAGTTTGCGCACATGTGAGCCTGTCCTTTTATTTTCGTCCTTTGTAATAGCGCACTCAACAGAAGGGCGTATGCCACTGGATGTGTGCTGCTCTTCAGTGAACCTGTTTACGCCAACGCGGGTCTGTGCCACTATGATGTGCACCCGGGGCCACTGGAGCTGCTTGACGCCACTTGGGCTAGCTTGACGCCACTGGATATGCGCGGACTTCACGGCGGCGCCGGCAGAAGGCGCAGTGTGTCCAGAGGCAAGTGCGAGAGAGGAGCGCTGCTACAGCACACACCTCATAAATGGCGAGTTTTCGCAGTTCGCATACTTGGATAATCATCGTAGATTAGTTCTGCCCGTAATGTTTAGCACGAAAGTGTTATATGCCAAGATCCACCGAAAATTTGTTCGACGTACGCACGTCATTCAATGACCCTCACGCGAAAGTCCTGGCATATGTACGAGATGACGCTACTATGCCGTTTGTGAGATGAAAATGGGACGGTCGGAGAACGCCACCCGTTGCCCTCCGTGCATCACTAGTGTCCGGGTATAAGCCCGCGAAGGGAGCGAGCATGTGCCGGGACACTACGAATCATCTCGGCGTAACACCTTGGTGGGCGGTCGGGACGGCAGCCGGCGTGAGCTTTCTGGTGTGACCATAAAAAATTGTAAGAAACACTTAAGATGGAGGGGATGAGAAAGCATTATAGCGTTTATAGACCTCGGAACGTCAAGAACGCGCTCATGATCGCACGCACTAGACAAACCTTAGGGCAGCCGGAACCCTGGCGCACCTGAGACAATTGAACACGTTTTTCTAGACTGTTGGGGAGGTTGATGTTTTTTCGGATATTCCTCAAGGAATTTAAAGAAATACTTACCCATAAATAGCTACGGCAATAGATTTTTACCGGTCCATAATGACGAAGGCATTACATTTGGCATAGTAATGGTGCTGGGCCTACATAGTATTTTTTGTCAAGAATGGCCGTTCGTCATGTAGATCTTAACGTGAGGCCAATAAGGAGTTAATTTCGCGAATCTGTGAGCAGAATGGTTCGAGTGTATAAACTGAAAGAACCGGAAACAGACTGACTTCCTATTTTAGAAGGGCTGATGTACATGCCAAAGGTTTGATTGCTTCTCTCCTGAGCCCTTGCTAGGCCGGTATGATTATACAATGGTTATTGAGTGTGATTATACAAAGTCGAGCTTGGTCTGCGCGCTCCAATGTTCGCAGCATAGCCAAGTCGGGAGAGGGGAATGTGTGTAGCGAGAGGGAAGAGAGTGTGGCGAGGGGGGAGAGGGAGGTGAGTGGAGAGGACTGGCGGCACAGTCGGCAAGGCGGAGTTGAGCGGGAGCGTAGGCAATGCACAGCCGCGCCGAGCTCACCAGGTATGACAATAGTAATGACGTCAGCGCTCCCTAACAGGCGCGCCCGCACATCGACGGGTCTCTTTATCGCCCTGGACCCCTCACAGCTCCGCTGGTCATTGGTGTTTGCGATAGCAAAGCCACGCCTAATTTTTTATGTGTGAATTGAATGAAGGTAATAAAGAAAGAAAAAAAGAAGCCACCGTGGCGTGAGGAAGCGTGCTCGTCTCGCAACCCGGAGACCCGGGTTCGATTCCCACTCAGATCGAAATGTACCAGATTTTTTTTCGAAGCCATTAATTTACTTTGTTTGCAGTAACCTCCGTGAGAAATTTGACGTAAATTCGAGCATTGTTTATCGTGTTTTCACTCTTTGTGGCGTCGGCCATTTTTGGTAATCTCTTTCGGTCACGCCGACGATTTCCGCGTAATGGGGCATATAATACTGTCGCATTAAAACAATACACAGCGCGATCAGGTATGACGACGCACGGCAAGTACGCCCCACGTTTCCTTCTTGCGGGTGCTGTCGCATCTGCGGTGGCGCGGGCTTTTGGTGCGCGTCGCGTTTTCGCTAGCTAACGACGCCGTTTCGCCACATACGGACTCACCGGTGCGTCGGATATACCTATGATGCGTGGTAGTTTCCGGAGCACTGTTTAAGAGCGCTGCAGCAGCACTGGTCTCGCGTGCTTGCAATCGCTGCCATTGCTTCTCCCTTCGAACGAAACTGTAATTGATACAATACTGGACCCATTTAGGGACTTGTATTTGTTAATGTGCAACGAAGCTGCCCCTGCTTATTAGATTGCATGTTTCACTTTCATGTTATGCCACATACTAGCACTTCAGGCCACATACTAGCCCATGAAATTCGGGGGAGGTAGGGGGGTGGGCGGGCCTATCGCTTTCAAGGTCGCCAGATCGCTTTCAAGATACGGTGCGCGTGGCCGCCCGTGGCCGCGCAAAATACAAGTACGCAGCTAATTGCTCGGGGAGAAAAATCCGCACTCCCTACCTCCCGCGCGGCCTTCCCGCTTTCCTCCTTTCGCGTGGGTGATTGAGTCGCCAGTTCCGCTTGCGCCCGGTCGCAAGATACGCAGTTGGTGCCGCAGCTAAACGTTATCTCCCCTCCCTCCCATCCCCCCAGGGCCTTTGGCGCGACGGAAGAAGTCGCGTTTGCTCTCCGCCGTGTGTTCGCTCCCCGTCAAAGCGCGCGTCTCTCGCGCGCATTCACTCGCATATACAGCATACGGCCAATGAGAGTTTCTTTTTTCTACACGCGGACACGACCATCGGAGACTGAGCCCATAACAGCTTCGCTGTAAAAATGTATAGTTTGCGAGGATACGTACCACAATCTTCAAAAAAGAGGCGTATAAAAACGTGAATGCCAGAAAGACGAAAGGGAGAACATGAGACGCAAGCTACCTGTGAACTGAATCGTCGCGTCATTGTGTTACAGAATTAAGACATGTACTGCGATCGTCTGTTTTCAATTCCCAGAGCCGATGAGAAGATTTTAACTTAACTGTACCTTGACAGGCGTGTCCGACGATGCCGGCCAGGGGATTCCCCGCTCACGCATGAAGGCCGTGAAAAGCCCGGCCGCGTCCGCAGTGCGGCGCTCCAGACACGTGTCCAGGGCCCTCAGTGCCTTGACGGCTGCCGCAGCGCCGTACGCGGATGAGGAGGCGGTGGCCCAGTGGTTGAACGCTGTCACCAGTTCGCGGCCTTGCTGGCGGGCGATCGTCACTGGTAGAGGTTGAGTGAAAACGTGCTGAGGTGTCCCGGATGCGGCGCCACCACACACGTAAGCGTGGAAATCTGCGTGGGCGCCCAGTTCGATCAGGTGAATTCGGGCAGCGCATCACAGTGCTGGCTTAACGGCCATTGCATAGTGCTGGCGCAGAAAGAAGACGTAAGAGCGATTACCGGCCGCCGAGGCCGCATTCCGGTGGGAGCGGAATGCAATAACACTCGTCTAACACCCGTACTGCGCGTGCACAATAAAGAGCACCAAGACGCTATAACTATACCGGGGGTCCTCCCTACGGCGACACACTGTGCACTGCCAGAACACTGAACCCCACACTGTCCTTTTTTCATTTCTTTTTTTTTTTACCGCGACAGCAATTAGACGGACCCTCAAGGTTTATTACTGCTGTCGCCCGCCGTCTCCGTGAGGTTCCGTAATTAGTCCAAAGGCGATAAAATCGTTACCGCGCACCGTATGTTGTATGTTCGAGTGAAAGCGGGCGAGGGTGAGCCGGCGATCGCGGCTCAATCTCGCGCACGCAAGGGACGGAGGCGCGATGGAAGCGCGCCGTCTTCCAGTCACCCGCAACGATTCGTCCGGGCCGCTGTATCTTGAAAGCCATCTGCGGCGTGGACAGAGTCCGCCCTGCGCTGTGTTTTTGCGGCTTAGTTCGCGTTGATGCGAGCGGCCGCACGAAGGTCAATTCGCTCGCTGCTGCAGCTGCGCTTACTCACTCCAGCGGATTGACAGCGAGTTTCCGCGGACATCGAGTGAGATGCGTTCATGTTTGCTTGTGTGCGCGTGACACCATGCTTGTTCATTGAGTTAGTATGCCTATGTTTACAAGTTTATACGGCCAAGAAAAGTACTATCCCTACTTCGTATAGCTGTCCACTAATTTGCTGTCGCAGCCGATACTTCGCCTTTCGGGCGAAACTGCAGCTTTCTTTTTTTTGCGTGTGTGGTGGGCTCGATCAAAACTGGCAGCCACGGCACGGCCTGGCGGAATACCAGCTGCGGCAGTCACCTCGCCATCGAAAAGCCCCTTCCCATCCTTCGAGGCAACAAGATTGATTGAACTGTTTTTGCATTTTTTTTCTGATTCAGCAAAATATATTTAGTCGCATAATAGAGATCTTTAGCTTCAACATAGTACACTATCGATATCTTGTAACTTGCACTCTCTTACATGCATTGCGAAATGCGTGTGCGCATTCCCTTTTGTGGAATTCAAATGCTCCTTTAGCCTGGTGTTGAGTGATCTGCCGGTTTGGCCCACATCTGTATGCCCACACGAAAAAGGCACGGATTACATCACTGATGTCTACACTAATCTGTTTACATGTTCAAAACTGCAAACAACCGATCGATTGCATCTGTAGTGCAGCTGCGAAATCTATCACTACGCCTGCACATAGCTGGGCAAATGCTAGCGAGCTTGTTCTTCGCCGAACAAGCGATGACTTTCACGCAGTTGCGAAAAGCTATCTTATTCAGCCTATGCGAATAGTAGTGGACATAGGGTATGACGGCCAACTTTTTCTTCTGGGTCGATGCAAGCAATTGGTCTGTCGGGCTTATATAGTCTCTAACGTTTCGAATAAACTTTCAGTTGCAAGCAGCGCTCTGTCCCGTCTTTCTCGTGCCTTAGCTTGTGTCACAGTAGTTTGCGCTCATAATTAGCCATACTTCCATATCCACTCGCCCATTTTTCGCTTTTGATCAATACAAATACTAGTGGCCCAGGCGTCACCTCTGAAGCTGCCGCACCAGGGGTGCATTCTGTGTCAACCTAGTGGGCTGTCCACTTCGGCTGCTGCTGAAGTGCTCATTGGCTGGCCTGGGGTACGAGCGAAAACGAGGGAGGCGACCTTAACCAGTCTCCTTCTCGCTGGTACAGCTACAGCTAATCAGCGGCGGCAGAAATGGATAGTTCACTAAGTGGACACTTATAGGATATCCCCCCGCTCCCCCCCCCCCCCCTCTCTTCCAGCTTACCGTGATGTTATGGACTTCGACGGTGCCTGCTCTGGTCTAGCAATTTATTTTGTTGATGAAGTTGGACTACACTGAATTTTAGAGCAACCAAGGACTGAACTTAGCAAGTTTCGAGAACTTTTGCTTCGCCCATAACGGCCGAAATGCGAAAAAATGCTTGAAAGTTCCTGTTGTCATAATCAACGTACAGATGTCGGGGTTGCGACGCTAAATAAAAAAAAATAACTGACACTCATTCTCTTGCCTATAAATAATAAACACATGACCACAAAATCAACGAAAACAGTTCCGCAAGAATTATATTGAGCTTAATTTGATTTAGCATTTCTATTTGGTATTCCTTTACCGTGTCTGTTTCTCCTCACTCCCTATAGCATGCCTTGTTTGATTCAGGGCCGCAACCGGTGGCGCTGCTTCCGAAGTGGGCTCTAGTGTCCTGCTCTACAGACGGCATTGTGCACACAACCAAGCGATGGCTGTCCATTCAACGAACGCCACGCACCGTAGCAAGGATTCACCGAGATGTTAATTCGGTGCAGGATTCCTTTCGCGTGTTCGACGCAGTCGTCGGTGCGACACACGCCCCCGTCCACCGCTGCGGCGTCCCGGACTCGGTGGACCACGACCAGCAAAATTGTGGCGATCACTACGAGCGCGGGCACCAGGATGGCCGCAAACACCAGACGTGGGAATCGGTTTTTCAGGCGCCCAGACCACGATGGCATGGGAGACCCCGTTGTTGGCGTCGTCATCGGCCTTGGCATCGTGGGTGATCGTCTTCGTAGCAGGCTCTTGACCCGAGACGGCGCCTGCGCCATATGTTCTTGGTGTCATTGCATAGGCAAGTTCGTTATACGTAGGGGCACGGACTGCGGCAACCTTTTCTTGTAACGCTTTTGGGTAAGCCCCCAAAATGTTTACTGTCATAGTATCGGCGGCGCGCGAAGCCGTACACACAAAGGCGAAATATACGAAAATAGGTGGATAACTTTTCCCACTTGTCTATCGGCTCTTGGAAACGGAAGCGCTTGACACATGCAGGACGAAGAGAGGAAGTGACACTGACGAGACGCTATCGACTGATTTATTGGACGGGGGAAGAAGATATATCTAACAAGAAAGAAACATCGAGATAACCGTCAGCGCAATTATACGTACGCGCCTATTTGTCCTCACGTCTGCAGTTATGTGTGTACATTAGAGCACTGCACGGGCTCGGGCTTACCCGAAAACCCGGGCCCGGCCCGGCCCGTTGGCCGGGCCGGGCCGGGATCGGGCATGGCGTGTGCTTTTTGACCCGGGCCCGGGCCGGGCCCGGGCTTTCTGGTGGTGTGCATGTGACGTGCAGCGAGTTATTCTCGGGCGTCTGAACTCTGAAAAACATTATTTTTCGGTCTCGGGCCGGGCTCGGGCCGGTTTCGAGTCGGGCTCGGGCCGGGCTTGGGCCTAAGGTAAAGGGGTGGCGGGCCGGGCCGGGCGGGTAACGTAGATTATTTCCGGGCGCGGGCCGGGCCCGGGTCTCGTCACAAATGTTTTGATCGGGCTCGGGCCGGCCGCCCAACGTAAAAACGGGCCCGGGCTGGGCCTGGGCTGAAAAAATTGGCCCGTGCAGTGCTCTAGTGTACATGTAGCTTGTTCATGTCTGAAACAAATTAGTCGAAAGCTTTTATAAGGACGTGCTTGGTGCTTCCGAAATCATTCGTTATGCAGGTCACTTCGGTGTAAAGGTCGCGCACCGTATAGCTGATAATAGAACCGGGACATAATTGATTCTTTGTTATAGAGTTCATTTCGATGTAGGGGTGTTAGTGTCAGAGGCGCTCCACCGTAATTACTTGCCAGCGCCTCCCTTGTGCCCCTTTCCTCTTCACCCTGGTGTGTCAAGTGCTGCAGTTTTCAAGAAGTAGCCCGCCAGTCTACTCTGCCACAGTTCGTCAGTCTGCTGCGCACTCACTCACTCACTCACTCACTCACTCACTCACTCACTCACTCACTCACTCACTCACTCACTCACTCACTCACTCACTCACTCACTCACTCACTCACTCACTCACTCACTCACTCACTCACTCACTCACTCACTCACTCACTCACTCACTCACTCACTCACTCACTCACTCACTCACTCACTCACTCACTCACTCACTCACTCACTCACTCACTCACTCACTCACTCACTCACTCACTCACTCACTCACTCACTCACTCACTCACTCACTCACTCACTCACTCACTCACTCACTCACTCACTCACTCACTCACTCACTCACTCACTCACTCACTCACTCACTCACTCACTCACTCACTAACCTACGGACGCACGCACGTACGCATATCGCGCGTGCGTGCTCCCGAGATTTTGCTGAGAACGAGCGAATTTACCTTTGCTGCCACGCAGTGCGCACGAAGGTCACGTCGGCGCATAGCGAGCCACGCGCTCCTCACGCAAAGTTTTGTTCCCCTGCGCAGCACAAGTTACCCCGAATAGGAAATGTTCATAAACAGCTCACCAGCGGCTTCCAATTTTTGGTAGCTGGTCTTAATGTAGGAATTAAGCAGAACGAGGAAGACAGGGTAACAAACTAATCCGTCAGTGCCTCATTTACAAGTGGATGACAAATTCATGGATGAAGATTACTTAGCTGTAAGAAACAAATATTTTCAGAGAGCTCTGGAGAGCGCAGCAATATCAACCCTGTTATTGCGTCACGTAGTGGCGATGGTGAAGAAAACAGTCGTAAAACTATGAATGACGAAACGTATTCTTTGTTGGCCGAACCTGTGCCCACAAAAGCAAGTTACGCTTGAAGCATAACGATAGCGGCGAACACAGTCGGCAATCGTCGAAATCTGATCAGCGGGGAAACGCGTCGGCTGTTATACATGAGTCATCGAAGGTTCCAGAGTAATCTCTGGTGCCCGTTTGTCTTCCAGAAATTACTAGGCAATTCGCATCGCTCATACAATCAGATTATGTAAGCTTCGGTGACAACAGACAACGGATAGAAGCGTCGATAACGTTCGAGAAACTTCCGATACATGCAGGCGCGTCCTGCACCGAGCGATAACGTTTAACATTTGTTAGCTGGTGAAAAGCGGTCACCGGTGAATGATAAACTACATGTGTCAATATACTAACAGATAAAATTAGAAGTGGGATTTCGGAATGTTTGAGGCCTACCTTTTGCATAAATCCTACAAAGAAATATAATGAGAGCTGACATACATGAATTGAAAGCACTGTTTTGCGGAAGCAGTGCTGAAATTTGTTCCTGCAATTGTGTTGTGTGTAAGCATATAACTTATTGCCTTCATTTTTTTCCAGACAACAGCCCCAGAACGGACAACTCCACCTCACTAGAATCGCTGACTCACCTGTGTTTGCGTATTCCAAATGAGCAGTATTCATCCTTTCAACAGGCCTTGCTTACTGATAATTTTATTGCGATAGCAATTATATGTACACTCCAAGCGCATTTCTGACGTCGTCGTCGCCACCGTGAGGTTCCGTATAAAGCCCGGCGATCGCCGCCGCGCCCTGTGCGCTGTGTGTGCGAGTGAAAGCGTGCGAGGGTGAGCCGGCAACCGCAGCTTAATCTCGCACACGCGAGAGGGGAAGGCGGCCGGAAGCGCGCGGCCTTCGTTCGCGCGCGAGGCATGGGGAGGAGGCGACGGAGACGAGAGGGATGGGGGACCCGTTCTGCTCCCGCGGGTGCTTCTCACGGAGTTGCTGCGCGGGCGCCGTATCTTGAAAGTGATCTGCGATGGGGACAAAGTACATGCACCGAGTGCCGGTAGCTTCGTATGCGCTGTGCTTTCGATGTTTAGTTCGCGCTGAAGCGAGAGCCCGCGCGAAGGTCAATTTGCTCGCTGCCGCTGGCGCGCTTTCTTACTCCAGCATTTTCAAGAGTTTCCGCGGTCATCCAGCGAGATGTGTTCATGTTTACCTGTGCGCGCGTGACACCAAGCTTGTTTATTTAGTTAGTAAGCGAATATTTCCAACTTACTGATAGAATGGTCTGGCAATATAACCCGAATATACCACATGTCATATAGCAAGGCGTGGCCTATACATATACCTAAGATATACAGAAATTTTCCCTCACGGTAACTCCGCCGACGCCGACACCGGATTCTCTACGACACGGGGTCCTTAATGCGATCGCGTTAACCCGTCAAAGTGCTAGAATTGACGTCAAATTACTCAGGGAGGCTACTGTAAACAAAGTAAATTAATGGCTTTGAAGAGAAAATTTGGTACATTTCGGTCTGCGTGAGAATCAAACCTGGGCTTCCGGGGTGCGCAAGTGACGCGCACTGCCTCCCGTTCATCACTTGCTCTTCGGATTTCACCGGTGCGTGTCTGTTACGATGAACTCGCGACGCCACGTCATGAGTCTATAAAATGAGCTGGCCTATGGTCAGCGTATACACAAGCTCACACACCCAATTAGCAAAAGAACGTTATTCCATGTCGAAAACATCCATCGAATACATTTCACCAAATGGACTATACTACAATGCTTTCGCATTCCCCCATGTAAGCAGTCTTAGGTGTCCCTGCCGAATATTTTTGTAGGTATTTTTGCAATATGAAGAAGAAACAAAGCAATAAATATTCAAGGCCATGTCTTTTGTAGCCTTCCAGTTAAAGGGTTAATGTCCTGCTGAAACGCACAAGCAGTACGCTGTGGCATGCAGGCTCACGTATCTTGAACGGAATGATGTAAAGCCTTAAGAGTCACGGATGCGCTACTGATGCATGATTAATACGTGAGAAAAAACACAAACAAAAAAGAAATTGCCATTACAAGAAGAAAGAGGCGGAAAGGGACAGCTATTAGAACAAAGCAGACTGCATGCAGCAGCTAACCCACCTCGTGCTAGTTTCCTCTTGCGTCTACCAAGAAAATCGTACGCTCATCGAGCGCATAGCAGACGACAAGGTGAGGGTGTCTCCCCCTCGAGCATCAACAAGGCCGCTGCCATAGGCGGCCTGCCATGAACGGCAATTCTTGAACACCGTAGAAGCGGGGCGGCATTTTGCTTGACTCGGTGGAATGAAAGAACGGCATTGAGTCAAGCATCGTTTGGAAAATATGGAATATTCCTCGCTTCGGTTTCAAAATGCGGAAGAAAGGCTTAAGCCGCTCGGAGTAGTGGCGTTATTAGCGCGGACATTTTTTAACGTACAGCGAAACTGTTTAAGTCAGCCATAACTTGTGATTAGTATCAAGAAACTATCATCATCAGCAATGAAGAAAAAAAAATCTAAGAAAATAAACTTTCTCGCCGATGCGGGATTCGAACCCGCGTACCCCCGCTCCCAAAGCGAGCGTCGTAACCACAAGGCTATTTTTTTTTCTTTATTGCCGGACTTCGACACACAACAGTAGAACAAATGAAAACACAATAATAGATAGTGCGCCAGATCGCACAAGTGGCCAAATTGCCACTGCGACCAGGCGTTGTCATTTTAAAATTCCATGAGCACCACCAAAGGCTCCAGCCTTGACAGCTAATAAGGAAAATCTGTTTGCGCTTTCAATGTCTCCAGAAATGTGTGTACGCTTTCGCGGAAATACATGCGTGCTGGTCTTGCGTCTGGGTCACAAAAAAAATAGCCAGCCATTCGGGAGCGCCATATACATAGAGTTTCTCACTATAACACCTAGAGGATAATCTGGCGCCGGCGTCTATGCGAGTTCCTTAAAATGCGATGTGTCGTCATGGGAATGACGGGATATGTGTCCGCGAGGCTTGTGTTGGCTGGTGTTGTACGAGGCTTCGTCTAAAACGTGGATATGGCTACACAAATAATGCGTTCTTAAAATAAAATCTACACAAAAGGTTTTCATTCACCAATATTACATCTCTCAATAAAGTTTACTCACCTACAATGCAGAATCAAGCGAAGAAAGGCAATAACAGACGACAAGTTGTTCCAAAGCAAGCGAGAATCTTGTCATCTGCCCTCCAACTTTAGCGGCCAGCTGATACTTTTTACATTTAAAGGAATTGTTGATGCTGTAGTAAGCCTAAAAAAAAACACGTTTTTGTGTAATAATAAAGCTAAAACAGCTTTTTACGTGCTGTTTTAGCAGAAACTAAATCCTACTGCCAGACAAAAACTGCGCAAGCCAGGGCCGTCTTCAAGGCTTTCTGGCTCTCCGAGAACGATGCCAATCCGAAGTCACAATACACCGGCATTCCGATGCATACCACAGCGCAGCAGCGCCAGTTTTCCCTCTAGGATATAGTGAGAAACTCTATGGCCAGATATACTGTGGAGGCCCATCAGCATAATCTGGCCAAACGGAACACCATCCTCATTATCTGTTAGCAGGTAGCTGATCAAGTGAGAGTTGAGCGGTACTTATTTTAACAGCGAAGCTATTTCAGCCAGCTGTAATCTGTGGTGCCCGTATCAAGAAACTACTAAGAAAGAAAATAAACTTCCTTGCCGACGCGGGATTCGAGCCCGCGTACCCCCGGTCGCAAAGCAGGCGCCGTAACCACTAGGCTATACAGCCACGCTTGCAGAACATGCATTTATGCGAAACATATGATTGCGTTCGAGCGTTTTCGTCTTCGTCCACAGATGGCGCGTTCGTACGCTCGTGCTCTGCGAGGTGAAGAGGTTTTGCGCGTTATGAGGGCGAGCGAGACAGAGAGACGCTTTCACGGAGCACGTCTTCTGGAATGCGTTGTCGGCATTGCAACGCGGTGTCGGCGACGGCTGTAAGTCCGAGACGCGCGGAAAGAAATTATCATCATCATGAGTAATAAGATGAAAATTTCGCGCGCACTTCCGCAAACTGCTGGGCTACGATCGCCAAGCTTCGCTGTTTCAAGCGTTGCGCGGCCGAGTGTAAGGTTAAGCGTTTTTTTTTTTCTCTGCCTTAGCTACAGCAAGGACACTCACTATATGCGGAACATAACCAAAGTGCCGCCTGTCTGAGGCGTTCCAAGGGGGCCGCGACATGACAGCTCTCCGGACTGCCAGTGCCTGCCGCCTAATCCATGGGCCGCTTGTAGAGTCGAGGGCTGCAGGGTTCCGCTCGGTAGCCGACCACTGGTGTGGCTGGATCGAAGAGGTTCTCGTATCGCCTGCATAAAGCAGAGTGCACCGACTCACCAAAATTATCTCTTTAGCATAAATGGTTGTTTGTATTAATGCCCCACTCGACAGTCGACACAGGCTGAAGTTCGACGTTGAGAACAATAAGGATAATACATTGGTGAATTTCTTTCCTTGTGCGAGGTAAGAAATACAGCAGACGACGGAGTGCAGCCTAACCGCGGAAGTATTTTTAAACAACAAACATTCGCACATACAAAAAGGTATACAAAGACACTACTGCATTGGCGTGTTGCTGATGTCTGCAAAAGCCAGAATGATGCAGTACAGTTCATCATTATCATCAGTTCAGCACGCGCCCTGAAATGTTTGGACAGTTCTTTGGATATAGAGCACGTACTACTTCCTGATTTTGGTTCTGCATGCATTATTGTACCTTGTACAAGAATACATTTCGTGTGCCGGGCTCTTCATTCTTTTTCTGTGATCTCGAATTTTCGGTCACTCTATCCCATTGATTTAATTCGATTAGCATTTTTCGGGAACTTGAGGCACATGGTGGTGTAGGACGGGTTTGTATCTCACCTCTTTTAAAGCCTCTGTGGAAGGGCAATACCTGCCGTTTGATCTACACTGACTGATAAAAGTTAAAACGCACGATCTTGCAGCGGACAATAAAAAATAAAGTTGTACGCCTGAGACAGACGCCTAAACCTAATTATTTTCGGCGTAGTTTAGTTGAACTCGGGGATATTGAACCCCTATTCTATTGTACCAGCGGCATAAAAGCGGCTCCTGTGGGGATTTCGTGTTTAGTGAAGTTTTCTTTGTGGCGTCCGAAGGTGTGACGCGCGGCAAATGGAACTAAAGGGGACGCGGTTGGGAGGTTGCACGTCGGGAAGTTGTTTAGGCGTAAGCGTAAACATGTTATCGCACTTGCACTACACAACATGACGGCGACGCCGACGGTGGAAGGTCGCCTATAGTGTCCATGTAATTGTAATGCAATAATATTTATTCAATACTCTTTTTTAGGGGCGAAGGTCCTTACAGCGGCACCTGTTCCGTCCCCGTCGTAGTAGTAGTAGTAGTGTGTAACCAGTCTGAGAAAAATGAGAAAAAAATTCCGAAGTTGTGTCCGTAGCGCGGAATCGAACCAGGGACCCCTCGCTTCCGAGCGCGCGTAGTTAGCCCACTACGCCACGAAGCTTTTTTCTTTTTTTTTCTTTATTGCATTGGCACTACGCCACGAAGCGCACATAGACAAACGCACCACGATGGCTATAAATACCCAACATTAACGAAAGGCCGCGTTTCTAACGAGTTTGTGCTAGCGCGTTACGGCCCGTGTAAGAAGCTGGTGTAAGACGCTGTGGCCTCTCCACCTTACCTTCAACGCGTTTCGAACGCGCTGCCCAAAGCGGTGGCAAGTCAAGTTCAAGTCGAGGAGCGTTTATGAATACGGGGGGTATACTCTCTCAGCAGTCATGTGATGGCGTCGGCAAACGCGGTGCACGTTCCGGCATGTGTAAATGGCTGCGTAAGACGCTGTGGCCGCTCCCCCTTACTAGAGAGTACTGCACGTTTCTAACGCGTTTGTGCTAGCGTCCCCTTAAGAGGGAGATCCGATGATTCCCTCCGGAGCTTCGCCCACTCATCATCATTCACCTCGTGGATCTGCTGTCATTTTTTTGCTATATACAGGTGTTATATAACTTTCGCGAGGTGTCCTCCGCGAAACTCAATAAGGAATCTTGTTTACGTTTGGTGAAAGGAGGCGTCAGGTAAAAGCGCAAATTATGTGGGTGAAATGTGGCCTTTGAAATAAATTACGTATGCAAGTGCTTCGGTGCGACACAAGTGCGTTTTACGAGTGGCGCAAAATTTCCCCAATGGCCTGACATAAGTAAGAACGCCACCAAAATCAAATTTACCAAGCATTTGGGGAAAACTGTGACAAATTATTACGCGAAGCGAAATGCCTGTGGACCATTTTGTTACGATGCGGCAGTCAGAAAGTCACATATGAAGACGTATTTACACTATTTACAAGAGAGACAACGATACATAAACAAGATGGATGTCGAGATGGAGTCCACCTCTATACGTCAAATCGTCGTCTTTTGACTGGCGCCACTCTCGGTTGCGCCGTAACACTATTTATACGTGTATTTGTTTAACTTTTTCTGGTGACCGCTTTTTGCTGGCTAACAAATGTTAAAGTTTGCCGCAATACGAGGCGGAACATTCTCGATTCCTGTTGCCAATCCTATCTGTTATTTGCGTTCCCGCCGAACCTTTTGTAATCAGACTGCATGCGTTACGTTAATAGCGTTGTGTCTTCGAGATCTTGTGCGAGCACCAGTGGTTAACGCTGGAACGTTCCATTAGTCAAGCATAAAGAGCCGACGCGGCTGACCCGCAGATCGTATTTTCGACGATCGCTGCTGACTTTGCTCGCCGCTATCGTTGTGCCTTGAATGTAACTCGTTGTTTTTCTCTTTTTTTGGGGAGGGGGGAGGGGGGGGCCCAGGTTCGCCCAGTAAAGCGTTCACTGCGTTACTCATAGCACGGCTATTAGACAGCTTTACAATAGCGTTTGCAAACAAACGTAGACGTATTACGTACGTAATGAAATAGCGTTATCCTCATTTCTCAGACTCAGTACGTTAGTGGGTTTTGGTGGTTTACGTGCGCCATGATAACGTACGTTATTTAGTTAAATGCGTGTGTATCAAATACAGCTTTTGCAAAAAAAATTCTGAATCAAGCGTGCGCAAGTGTCACGCTGGCAGTGTCAGTTACGTTACGTAACGTGCAGAAAGAGGTTTGCGTTACGCAATATTTATGTTAACAGAAATGGGGGGCACTTTAGTTGTGATGTGTCCAGAAAGTTTAGCGTTATTGACTTACTAAACAGCGTTACAAAAAAATCCTTGCACCGTCTTCTTAGTCGTCTTTCTGGGGTTTTACGTGCCAGAACCAGTTCTGATTATGAGGCACGCCATGGTGGAGGACTGCGGAATAATTTTGGACCCCTGGGGCTCTTTAACGTGCACTAGAATGCAAGCACACGGGAACTTTCCCATTTCGCCTCCATCGAAATGAGGCCGCCAGCGCCGGGATTCGATCCCGCGATCACGTGCTCAGCAGCGCAACGCCGTTTCACATGCTGCGACTGGAGCGAAAAAAATCGGCGCGCGTCGCAATGCGGTTTTTGAGGGCTCATTCGCATGACTGCGATTTCAACAATGCGACTGGTGTGACGCCCAGGGTTGCTTGCTGCCAGGTTTTGTCGCACACGCCGCATAATTCCTTTAATGTAATGAAAAAGACGTGCGCGTTATAATATAATTGACCTCTCTTTATTAGGACCAAATAATACGTGCGTTTTGTAATTTAAAAACGCTTCAAAGTTTAATTTGTTTTGGAGTGCGCAACAGCGGTTTATGAAGTTCAATACGAGGAGAAATGGCCGACATAAACAGCTGTTCGCATCTGGTCGTTCAGCGCTGTGTGCTGCCTCGTGTGTCTTTTATGCCCGTGTCGTTCTTCCTGCTATACAACAAATTACAAGAGAACCTATCAAGAAGCCCATATAGCTGTTGTCATCACATATGCAGTATTCGGAATTAGACTGCAGCGAAATCGTCATATCAACGCAGGGACCCTCGAGCTACTCGTACTTAAGCGTCAGCTTTTGAAGAAAGGATATGTGTATATTGCTCGTAATTGCGCATGAGCGGTTCCTACTACTAGCAATATTCTTGCACCAAACTTAGCAGCAAGCACCAACCCAAAAGCTCGCCTGCCCCTGAAGGAAGCCGCAAATGATCTGTGTGTAATTACGGAACATGCAATGGAATTTGTGTTGTGAACTTTTATCTTAGCGCCAGCCTGGTTCGTCCGTCGCGGCGCGTGTGCTGTAATTATTCATACAAGTGCTCTCTGAATACTTTGAAAGGCGTAAAAGCCGGCACCACATTTTTTTAGGAGCAGCAGTCACTTCTGTACGTAGTATCATATCATTCTGACAGACATAGGTGTCGTCCACTTTCTCGTCCTGTTTCTCGCGCTGTTAGTGCGCGATGAATCTGAATCAAGAAGCATAAGTTAAATGCTGCAGTACGTAGTGCAGCCGCGTAGCCCCACGGCTAGCCATAAATACCTTGTTAGGAATACGTTTGTTTGTTGAATAACAAAATCGAACTCTAAAGTTTTGTATTCATAGTGGCATGTGTAAGTAAGAAGCTATCGAAACTAACCGCTAATAGTATGCGTGTGCTTCTACCTGCTTGAGCACATTATCCTAAAAGTGGGGCTGCAAACCTCATATAACCAAAAACATATGCAAATGGAGCAGGTGCTATGGTTCCTTTCCTGGAAATGAAAGCCAGCATCCCAGACTGTTAAGCTAGTCATGTACTTAACCTATATTATATATCAATGTTAGAACATGCTAAGTGGAGCCATTTCAAACTAGAATATTTGACCAAAATAAGAAAGTGCAAGGAAATTGTCAAGGTACAGTATAATCTGGTATTCCCGAACCGATTGTATTAGCAAAACTGTATGCCTCCCTGAATTGCCTGCGTTAACCCAATGCTGAAAACAGGGGAAGCTGATTCCCTTTCTTGCTGTTGAAAAGCTGCTAGAATCTCAATAACAGACTGCATATGTTCCGAGGGAAAGGGAGGGGCACTGCCAATATCTCTAAGCTTTTGTATGAGCTTTCACCTTGAACGAGAATGGAATAAAAATGTTTACCTTTGCAAGCCTCAGAATCCAAACATTCTCAAATTTTTGAGGAGACCATATTAACTTTTTGAAATATAACTTCTTGAAATAAAAAGCGTGCTTAAGTAGAAGTACACACTAAACACACTTGAGTGGTTGAGTGGCCAGCTGCGAATGAAAAAGCGTCCATAGCTGCTACCTCGAGCTAACTGCTCGGTTGCACGTGTTTCTCCAAAAGCCCGTTCCCATATAGCAAGGGGAATGGTTATACGTAGCAATGGTTTCAGCATTGGCCTGTGCTTTTCGTTTTTTTCAATAGGTGGTGGCTAGCTGATTCTGTCTGTTTGTGTATTTAGCATTTGTGTGCATCTTATGTGCATGTGTTTGTATCATGTTCTGATTGTTATACTTGCAGTGATGCAAGCATCTTTTTTTAATAAATTGCACCACAGTCATTTATTCAACTTTGTGTTGAAATGTACAAAATGTGGCCACCCAGTAATGGCCAGGACAGCCAGCAGGATTGGCAAAAAATATGATGCAGATCCAATGCACTTGCTTGAATCGACAGGAGGCGAAGCTTTCACGCAACGGTCAGTTAAACTCTAGAAAACTAACTGCAGTTTGTATAGTTGTCCTTATTTCATCCGATGCAACACGTACTCATATGCAATGTTTGCTTATTTCCCGCACAGGTCACATACTGTAATGCATACATAGCTCGGTGAACTCACTCAAATGTCGGCTCGATAAGACTTGGAACTAACCATGAGTCTTGAGTTCGTGTGAGCCTGGCTCAGTAGAATTTTGGTGAATACGAGTAAGAGCACGCTCGGTTGAGTAAACTTTTAGTGAATATTGTCACGTGGTAGTCAGGGCAAGCTCATCTGAGTATAATTTTGGTGAATATGACTCAGAGTAAGCTTGGCTAAGTAGCTTTTTGGTGAATATGACTCAGTGCAAGCTCGCCTGTGTAGAATTTTGATGAATATAAGTCAGATCAAGCTCGGCCGAGTATAATTTTGGTGATTATGAGTCAGAGCAAGCTTGGATAAGTAGAATTTGGGTGAATATGACTGAGCAAGCTTGGCTGAATAATGATGGTATATGGTTATACGAGTTTATGGAGTAATACATGCAATTGCAGACTCATTAGCAACATTGCCTCCATCTTGATGGGTAAGACCAATGTTTCGTGATGAGTCTGCATACTTTATGAGCTGTGGACATGAAAGAACGACCCACACTTGAAAACATGCTATCATGCACAGGAAGGAATGCAACCGGCTGACTTCACTGCACAATTTTGATCTCCTTTTGTTTAGTGTGTTATCTACTGCTTATAAAAGCAAGGTGTTTGCCTCCTTTTCGCATTTTTGCATGTGTTTTACAGGAATTTGAGACAGAGAAGCAAGAAAAGGCAAGGATGTTTATGGCTAAGTAGTTTCTTACAATACTGCGATAGGTTACAACCAGCATAAACAAAAGTAATTCGATGCACTGAAGTAAGCGAAATGTGCAATTACCTTTTAATGTGAGGGTTAATACAGACGCAGTAACGATACAAAGTCAGCAACACATTGAAGATTTATTGGTTTTTGTGCAGGAGAAAAATGATACATCAGAAAAAAATCTGTTTAAGTATTGCTTCGAAAACGAATTGACAATACTGTTTATTCTCAAAGAGTTAAATATGCTATCGTAGAACATTCATTACGATATATAGTTTGCACGTTCACTTTGCGAGCTTGATAAGAAGTCGCGTCTCGCAGTGGAAGTAACAGAACCTTGAAATGAGATAATTCATTGGGGAAAATGCGCATGAAAGCCCTAACCAACCGACTGCAACTAAATGGTCGCGCGTATAGCGTGACCTATTGACCATAGCATTTGTCCGTAGTTGCATATTCTTTAATTTGTTCCGTCTGTAAAAGCATACCGTGATAAAACTGTGGCGTTTTCGTATATGGCGAATTGTCTCCAGAACCAGAAAATTGGGACAACATCCGAAGGCCATGCCTTCCCGTCAGGGACACCTCAAAGTATTTACCAACTCGCAGCGCGTGTGAGTAACCCAAAATCACGCAAAAGTACGTACTATCAGCACCCGAAGCCAACCTAAAACACAGCGTCGCCAGATTAGCAACGTAGCGTGTCAACAAACGCATAGAAATCACAGAACCAAATCTGAACTACTGGTTTTTTTCTCCACTGTTCGCGTGTCGGTGCTGATGTTACGTAGCGATTGCGCAGTCCAAGGCTCCACTCAATTAGTTGCACTGTTCGAGGCTTGTTGAGCCAATATTTATAGACAAAAAAGTATCTACAAACGTTACGTTGAGCGACCGCCGCCATTTTACAAAACCGACCGCGGCTCTCGGCGCAATTTCGACGGAAAATTGCAGCGATTGCTGCGACGTTGCGACGCTGCGACCAACCGGTTGGTCGCAGCGGAAAATCTCAGAATCGGCCCTGCGACTGTGATTTCCGTCGAATGCGAGGGAAACGCACTTCCGGTGGGACGAAAATCGCACCATGTGAAACGACCTGGAGACGGAAATCGCACTTCCGGTGCGATGAAAATCGGCCTTTAGCTAACTGAGCTACCGCGGCGGGTGGCTCAGGGCGGGCGGGTCCTTGCGCCGTCATTTTTTTACAGCGTAAGCTGTTATGGGCTCATTCCAACAGCCGTTTCGGGTGGCGATGATGCCGCCGCCGACGGCGTCCGTCGCGTAACCGCTATCTTCAGAAACGCAAAAAAAGTCACAGGCCTGCGTGGCACACGCAGCACAGTCACAGCGTAAGCTGGTGGAGCGGCTCACGAGTAGCTCCAATTTGGGCATCACGCACAACAGGCCTTCGGCCAGGGTCTTCGCGGCAGTATGTTTGCCTCGTTTTGACGATAACGATCTGAACTGTCCCGCCCGGCCTAGACGGTGAGCTGCGGCTAGCAATGCTCTCTGTACAGCAGTCAGCTGAGCCCAATCAAGCCTTACAAATGCCACTTACATGTCGGGCAGGCCGCGTTTGCAGGCACCCCAACTAGCTGGTGCCACCATACTGGCGGAAGCTCGAGTCGTCTCCCCCTGCGCGCTTGCCTTATAGGGTATTTTCCGAGACACCGTAACAAGCACTTGCATGGCTCAGTGGTAGAGTATGTGGCTCTCACGCAGCGGGCGCGGGTTCGATCCCGGCGGGAATCGGGTACTTTTTTCGCGTTTCCGGCGATAGCGGTTACGCGGCGGACGCCGTCGGCGGCGGCATCGTCACGACCCGAAACGGCTATTGGAATGAGCCCATAACAGCTTACGCGGTAAAAAGTGCCCAATTCCCGCCGTGATCGAACCCGCGCCCGCTGCTTACGAGCCTGATGCTCTACCACTGAGCCACGCAAGCGCTTGCTATCGGGCCGCGGAAAATACCCAGAAGGCAAGCGAGCAGGGGGAGAAAACTCGAACCTCCGCCAGTATGGTGGCGCCATCTAGATAAGGTGCCTGCAAACGTGGCGTGCCCGACATGTAAGTTGCAGTTGTAAGGCTTGATCGGGCTCAGCAGACTGCTGTGCAGATAGCATTACAAGCCGCAGCTCGCCGTCGATGCCGGGTGGACAGTTGCGTTCGTTCTCGTCAAAACGAGGCGAACAGACTGCCGTGAAAGACCCTGTTGCGCATGGTGCCCAAATTGGAGCTACTCTTGAGCTGCTCCACCAGCTTACGCTGTGACTGTGCGGCGTGTGCCGCGGAGGCCTGTGAATTTTTTCAAGCACCATGTGTTATAAAGCGTTCGTCCGGTGTCCTCAGTTAACAAAACGAAGCACCTTGTCTGTTGTTTCGTGAAAGTAAGCGCCAGGTAATGGAAGATGCCTAGGCAAAGTTATCGGTCAGTGCGTTGATTGAAGCTTTTGCAAAAAATAAAGCATGCAAGCGCTCCGGGCCGTTATGGGAGTCTCACGAACGCGCAGAATTTTCCCATTTCCGTGGCAGAACAACAAATGTCACAGAGGTTAAATCTAGAGAAAGTGGGCAGAACGCGGCGGCGCATCTGTGTGCGACGGTGGAATAAATACTACTTTTGCAAAACATTGATTCGTGTTCAAAAGTATCATACTCTCGTTATCAGCTGTTCTTCCTAATAACCTGAGATAACTATATTTCGCTCCAAGTTTATGTTTGCTGGAAAGCGGGTCACGTTCAGTGTAATGTGATAAGAAACTTTAATGTTCCTGGCCTGATTAGAAGTTTCACAAATAATTACTGAACCCTGCTGTTCTTTCCTTTTCTTGCATTATACGAGGTTCGTACGAGGATGAACTAAGAAGGGAATCTTCCTTAAGTAAATCTTGAAGTGAAGGTGGCTTATAGTTAATGTGTAAGCGAAGCTTGATGCGTGTGGACAAATTACGGCCTTAGCAGCAAATTACGTATGAAGGCTATCCGTAGCGTTATAACTGTGTTTTAGGAACAGTGCAAGATTTAGCCTGCTGGCCTGGAAAAACTGTAAACGCCAACAGGATCATATTTAATGAAAACGAGGCAACATTATGGCCGTTGTCCTAGCAAAGTAAAATGCGTGTGTTTCTTTACCAAGTGCCCGAAGGCGTAATGGGCCGGGCACGGTTTTTAACGGACTACTCATATAGGGGCAACGTTTGAACGTGTGCGACCTAAGTACAGGCAACTAAAAACTTTATTGCAGCAGCTCGAAAGAAGCACTCATAGCTGAAAATTGGTTTGTGATTCTGCAAGGTCACACAAGGCTGCATTTTTTTCTCGGTTTTCTTGGACGGTTTCTCGTTGGGTAAACATAGAAGTGCTTACGCATTTAAAAAAATGCTTACGTAGCGGTGACTGCCTTACCCATGTGTTTGTGCAGCTCCACCGCAGGCGAGCTCCACTCTGCAGAGGAAGCACTCTGAGGTGGTGTGATCTGCCTGGGAGGTGTCGTTGTCGGCGTGATCAGGTCGACAGATGTGCGCGGATCGATGGAAACTCGTTTGCCCCTGCTAACCAACAATGACTGCGAGGCATTGAGAGTGGCTGGCAACGGGTCACTGATCCGTGAACTTCCTTCTAGCTGCAGCATTGAGAGAGGGAATAAAGAGTCGGTAAGTACAGGAGTGAGACACTTCGACGAAGCAGTCCAGTTTCCTCAAACGACTAGGTTTACACGATGTCCCTTTTCGCTGAAATCAGAACTAAAGTTTGAATGTACGAAAGCGTGCCTAGTACTAGTGTACGAACTAATGTACGAAAGCGTGCCTAGTTTTGCAGTTCAGTAAATAAATATGAAACTACTGCACTGAGCTTTTTTCCACGCTTCCGGAAAGCAACGGGCTCGAAATGGGTAATAGCCTTCACATGGCGTGGGTTTATTTTATAAACTGTACATCACCTAGCACATTTCATATATATATATATATATATATATATATATATATATATATATATATATATATATAGGAAAATCAGAAGCACAACTTCGCGGTTATCTTAGGTTTATTATTTTCCCAACAGTTTCGGTCGGTGGACCGACCTTTTTCAAGGGATCCGCTTGGCCCATTGCTTGGCCCATTGAAAAATCCAGTTACTACTATATATATATATATATATATATATATATATATATATATATTATATATATATATATATATATAAAGTTCAAAGGAGAGTGAAACAATAAAGTTGAGCAAAAAATACGGCACAGTTGATCTCACGACGACTGTCGAAGGTAATGCGATTAGCAATCAAGCAATTAGTGACACACCTTAGGATGGAAGTCACTTTTATTTAAAAATGCTGTATTGGGCATTCTGAGCATTGCGTTGCTTCGGCAATATGCGATATACGCTGTCTAAAGTATTGGCCCACTTTTCTGTGACACTCGCTCGTTGAAATCGCCCATGAGCACGACGGCATGCCGACGACGCACTGTCGACGATGCAATGACAGAGAAGAAATGAAACGAAAAGACATGAATACGATGGTATAACTACGACATTTTGAAGACGATAGCATGAGGACATTGGGAAGATGACGAGTGCAGGACGACGAAATCGTGATGACATCGGGTTGACAAAGATGGAATGACAATGCAACGACCACAACGGCATCACGAGTCACGACCACGAGCCCACACGCAGCTTCCCAAGATGGTAGACAAGTTGGGTGACTCAGTTGGCGTGAAAGGCTAGATAGATATACAGGCAGATAGATAGATAAGCTCAAAACGCCTGAAGTAGGCAATTATTGCTAATCGCATTAAAAACCACGGCATAGCAAATAGCTTCGCACACAGCTATTGTAAAAACAAAGACGTCGAAACGAAAGGTTGAAAAATCGAAAGTCCAATATTGTACTGGTATACGCTGATACAGGCATATAATAGAGAGTTGTTTGGGGCCCATAATATGGGCCCCAAACGTTTTGGGGCCCCCCCAAAAATAGCGTGCGCGAGACGCGAACTGCGTTTGGTTTTTGCGTCGGGCACTCTATTTCACTGATTTAGCGGGAGCCCCAAAAGCTGCTCAAAAGGCTTTGCGTCAACAAACACAGCGGCGCCCATCGAAGTGACGTTTCGAACTGAGCACAAAACTGGGCTCTATTCGTGGTAATGCGTGAAGTTCGTAAGCTAGGAGATGTGACCGCGGTTATCGCTTTCTCTCAACTACCGTGTGTAATGAAGATTGATTCATTAGACGCCGGTGATTCCAAATTCAACTGTCAATTTCATGGCTCGTAGGCCTAACATGGATTAGCTTGACTGGTGAAGGCACGTAAAGTTGGTTACTTAAAATTAAGCGCAACAAATCGCTTGCTGCTAATAGAATAACCTCTAAATTGTAATTAAACGCAAAACCACAAAAGTTAAAATTACTCTTCTTATAAAAAATGGTATAGTTAATTTTAATATTTGTGATAGTTTTTCTTTGACACCGTAGTGGCGCTGCAAGCGCAAGACACTATTCGCAAACGCAAAGCCCTATTCTAAAACTCTTCACCCCTGCATGCCCCAGCGCTAGCACCCGCAAAGCTCTTTGGGGCCCAAAACTTTTGGGCCCCGATTCTAAAATTCTCTAATAAATACTAATATGGAGTTGACTCCAGGGCCGGTATTTTGTAGCGATGCCTTTAAAATAATAAGGGCTTTTCGCGCTTATAGCGCTTTGTCAGTGGTCAGAGCGACGGTCCGCTCGCGTTATCAACGGCATCAGCCGGTCATGAGCGGTGGATGATAAGACTCGTGTAAAATAATTCATAAGGCATCGCTACAAAATCGCGGCCCAGAACACAGACTACTATTTTTTAAGAGTTTCAGTGCCATATTTCTTCTCGTAGATTGTGTAATAAGATGTCTGAAATAGCTGAGTACTTGCAGCTCAATGTTATCCTCATTTTAGCTTTTTATATCTCTAAAACACACGGTGTAAATAAAAAAGGCAAATATACTAATTATCACGTTTCCAACTGTAATTTCAAAGTGAAAATCCATGCCACAGTTCTGTAAACGACATCCATTAGGGCATAGCGGACAAATTCATATGATATATTGCTGCTAAGTGATGCGAATAATTTGTGACTGAAAATTCCGCAGGACCTATGAAAACACAAAGAAAGTCGTTTGTAATCTGTAATATGATAAATTAGTTAGACCGCATTAGCTGATTCAAAAGATACACTTCACGCAACAGCAATACGAGTTGATGACAGATGTTTTCTTCTTTTTCGATTGGAATTATGATTTATGCAGAAAAAAGCAATATAACGTAATGCTTATATTTAGGTTTAAAACTGTTCATTGCCTTCGATTATTACCAAGCCAATGAGATTAAAAGTTAGCATCGGCCGTTAATTCACGTAACCAAACATTTATTCTTACCGCCATTCACAAGCGAGTGAGAGGGCAAAATACTATCTCGCTGAGCTCGACAACCAACATGAAATCAATAGAGACGCCAACTCTCTTGCAACGTAAGTTGCCTTACACACATCACACATCACTCCAAAGACAATGATGGACGTGCATTTGTCAACCTGTGACATCCGTTCTTTATTGTACAAAAGAAACCATGATAAATGGTTTCGAGTAATCGTGAGAACGTATTTCTCGCGAGGTTTCAGGGAAAGCAGGCCACGCATGTCTTCTTTGTGATGCGAAAGCGTCAAATAGCTCATTGGGCGAAAAAGCCGGCGTCCGGTGTGTGTTGCAGCGAAAGGGCACCTAACTTCCCATTGGCTGCGACGTCACGGCATGAGCGCGCCTCGACGGTGCAGAGCGCATGAAAGTAGGGTGCCTACATGCAACGCCGGTTTAGGGTGGTGACAACACCAAAATTTTGACTGCTATTTACCGCCAAATTTGGTGGGAAGCCATTTTTGTCCCCAGTCTTTCTGCCTTTTTTTGTCACGCTCTGATGTACTCATGTTGGTACGCGATCTATTCAATTTCTTTAATGTAGTTTTCCGCCAGTGTGCACAAGAAACCTGCATACATCTTTAATATACTAGTTGCCCTTTCCTTTTATTTGAACACATCAAACTTACTTTTCTATTGCATGTGGTGTGACACATATAAAGCAAGAAGTTATAAGGCACGATGGCGTGCTAGTGGTAGGATTATCTCACGCCAAGAATGTGAACTGCATTAAGCATTGTCGTTGCCTTCCAGTTGTACACGATATACAAAGGGTGCTTTTTGAAGTGTGCTGTAATAAAGGCTGTCCTTACTAATCTGTTTAACTAAAACGTAGACGTGCCGTGTACGGTGCTCGGACGCGCCGTTTGCCTCTGGCTGCTGAAGTCAAAGTTTATTGAAAGAAGTTAATTAATTTCACGTAACCAAGGGTTGCGGGAAGTGTGGTCTGTCGGCTGATCTTTCGCCATTTTGTCCCCACAATTAACCCGCCAATTTAGCTGGCGGCGGCAAGTACCCTTACAAAGGCTGTCACCACCCTAAAACGGCGTTGCATGTAGGCACCCTACATGAAAGGGAACACTGGCGGCACCTGCAGTAGCGCGCCAGGTGTTGCGTGAGGGGAGAGGGCAAATGCGTCAAACATCTCCACGCGCTCGCTCGCCCGTGAACTGACAACTCGAAGGACCGGTCAGCGGTGTTCAATTGGACATGAATGCTTTCGTATTCGCAACTCATAAGGAGTGCTTAGGTGTCTGCGAATTTTAGGTTCGGGCTTCTGTTTTAGTTTGACGGATGTGGCATTTGTACTTGCTTACCTGATGCTTTCCGCGGAGCGCAGGTTTTGCCTTCTGGGTTGGCTTCACACGGGACCCGGCGTTGTCCTGGCTAACGGCCACGAGATCCTGCTGGTAGGGAATATCGTCGTTTATAAACCCCGACGAGCGTCCCGGCTTGAGTATTCCCTTGCCCTGGACAAGACTGCTTTGGGAGGCCGTCTTGACAGACTCTCCGAGTACCGGTGACGTGTCCATAGTAGGCTGCATAATCTTCGGAACTTTAGAGCCTTGTTCGGCCCCACAAAACTGGGTGCCACTGATCGTCGGTGTCACGAGGTTGACGGACCCCGGCAGAACCAACGACTTCTCTTTGCCGGCTAGGAAAGATTGCCGGTCAGGAGAATCACCTTTGGTAATGTCGGAAGAACGCCAAGGCTTCGGTAGTTCATTCTCCATGGAAACAGAGCTATGGGACACCGTCTTGATCGGCTCTCCCAGGACAGGCGACATGTCTATGGCACGTTCTAACAACTTGGGATCTTGCGAGTCTCGTTGAGTTTCGCGCAACTCTCGCGTTCCACTGGTCACTGGTGCTACCAAGTCGACAGATCCCGGACAAACGAAGCCCTTCTTTTTGCCGGCTAAGATGTCTTGAAGGTCAGAAGAATCATTCTTGGCAATGTCTGTAGCAGATCGGGGCTTCGATAGTTCGTTGCAACAGGAAAGGACATCTGGCGGCATCCTCTTGTTAGGATCTCCGAGGGCCAGTGGCTTGTCTTCAATGGGCTCCGCCACCTTACCTGCTTCCGAGATCCGTTTGGTCCCGCGTGCTACCTGCATACCCGAAGTCACAGGTTTGGTCTGGTCGATAGACTTTGACAGAGCACGGTTGTTATCACGGTCGGCGGCTATAAGACCTCGCTGGTCGGACACTACGCTTTTGGAGACAACCAAGTTGGGCGTGGATTCAGGCAATGCTTTGGACAGCGAATGACTGCTCAGTAACGCACTCTTTTCAGGCTCAGGAAGTACCGGTCGCTTGTCCTGGATGTGCTTCTCTGCTTTTGAAGATGACGTGTTATACCCGCCAAGAGTATGGCCTGCAGTCATGGTTGGCACCTCCGAGGACCTCTTGGCAGGGCAGCCACTGCGTCCACTACTGGAAGCGTCCAGGAGACGTTCGTTGTTGCTCATTTGACCTGCTATCGCAAAGTAGTGATCCGTACGATTCGGTAGGATGGGCGCTGTCCAAGCCTTGCCTTGTGGGTCCAGTACGAAAACACGCCGTTAAGGCAATGAATGGGCGTCGCCGTCGAAAGCAAAATGGAGAGCTCAAGAAATCGTGGCCAGCTGCGCCTTTCTCAGAAAGATTGACTTCTTCTTCTTCGCTGGTTCTCTAATTCACACGCGCTCACGCGAACACAATTGCAACAAGAAATACATCAACTGCTTCTTGGCCAATTCTTTACAGTGGCTATGAGGGATGTACGCTGGTCAACTATAACAGTGTGCATATGCAACTTAGTGCTGGGATAGCTAGTGGTCTTAATAATGCGCCACGTTTATCACGGACGTTGTGTCTGTTGTCTCTGAGGCCATTTTTGGGCGCTGTACTTGCAGTGATGTTATTGCCCGGGCAGGGAGATTACGGTTATGATGGTAATGATGAGCGTAGCGTTAGGCTTTAGATGTGTCTGGGTAGCCCAAGCAAACTTCTATGATTACGTTCGATAGCCATTCTCGGCCTTAGGTCATCTTCCGTGAGATAAGTAGATAGCTATACCAAGTAAGAATGTTAGTTTATCTGCTGTATAAACTCGCAAACATTCGCTTACTAACTAAATAACCAAGCATGGTGTCACGCGCGCGCAGGCAGACATAAAACATCTCACTCGATAAGCATGGACACTCGCTATTAAAACGCTATCGTGAGAAAGAGCGCCTGTAAGTTTTGGCCGGTGGTGCCTCTCGCTTGAACGCGAAATAAGCGTTAGCGGCGAGAACACAGCGCACACGAACATGTAAGAGCTGTGCGCACTTAGACTCAGTCCTCATCGTAGATTGCTTTCAAGATTAGGCCAGCGCGGCTGCACTCAGCCGCGTCATACGCAGGCGTCACCGGAATAGACCCCCCCCCCCCCAACCGTGCCGTGCGCGTTGGGGAAGTTGGCGCGCTTCCTCCCCGCCTTCCTCCCTTGCGCGTGTGAGATCAAGCCACCATCAGCGGCTCAGTCTCGCACGCTTTCGCCCACACCTACAGCATGCTGCGCGCGGCCACGGTGTTATGAAACTCGGACTTTACAGGGAATTTCACGGTGACGACGGTGGCCAAAATACGCCTGGAGTGTTCATGCAATTGCTGTCGCAATAAACAGTTACAACACCACCTGCTTCTTGGACAATCCCCCGTATTGAGAAAGAAGCAGTGCTGAGGAATAAAATATCAAGAAATGACTACGCCCGGCGGATAGATGATGAATTTAGCCGTATAAGGTGAGCAAAAATTTTAGGAAAAAAATATGTTCGACGATTACTATAGTTCCTAATGCGAAATTTGAGCTCAGCTGTATACGTGTTTTCATTTCGCGATATATTGAGGCACAGAGTTTGAGACCGAAATCACCGCCCCACTCTCAGTGGGCCAGTGCCATCAGCGCCGTCGCAGAGGAAGGGACACTATGGGAACGCTGGCAATGATGAGCGGCATCAGAGCCAGCTGTGGAAGAAGACGACGAAAAAAAAAGTCACAAGATCAGCTACGGGCTGTCCAGAGGGCCCACGATGTCGCTGAAGGGCTGGGCCTAACGGTGCCATCGTGGGAGCGGCCCGCCTCGACTTGAAATAGTCGAGCCTCAGGACTTTTGTAAATAAAAAGTTTTTACACGCACACACACAGGCCTGCGCGGCACACGCAGCACAGTCACAGCGTAAGCAGGTGGAGCGGCTCAAGAGTAGCTCCAATTTGGGCACCACGCACAACAGGGTCTTCGTGGCAGTCCGTTCACCTCGTTTTGACGAGAACGATCTGAACTGTCCACCCGGCGTCGACGGCGAGCGGTGGCTTGTAATGCTCTCAGCACAGCATTCTGCTGAGCCCGAAGATACCTGGTTGTAGCCGCGCACGTAGCTCTGCGATTCGCTTCTTCAGCAGCGGTTCGTACCTTGCGAGGAGACGCTATAACGTGTATCGAAGAGGTATCCAGAATACCAGGTACAGTTACATGCAGCATGCAACTGCTATATGCAGCTTACATGTGGGGCACGATGCATTTTAAGGAGCCTTAACAAGATGGCGCCACCATACTGGAGGAGGCTCGGGATCGCGTTTATTGCGCGCCTCGTCTGAACAGCATCTCGTCGTCTGCGCCTGCGCGCATGCCTAGGGAGCGTCTATAGGGCATTTTCCCGCTGCTTGATAACAAGCGCGTGCGTGGCGCAGTGGTATAGTATCCGACTCCCGTGCAGCGGGCCTAGGTTCGATCTCGGCGGGGACCGGGTACTTTTTTTAGCATTTCCGGTGATAGCGGTTACGTCACCAATGGCGGCGGCGGACACGATAGCAAACCGAAATGGCTATTGGAATGAGCCCATAACAGCTTACGCTGTAAAAGGTGCGAGCAGTGGCACGAATGCGTTCCTGCCATTACGCTGACGTAAACCGAGGAACCAGCTATGAAGAAGACGACGATGACGAACGCGTGAGCATTGGCACAAGCACGTTCGCGCAGCTATTCCGAGGGACGCCGACGAGCCAGCTGGGGAAAAGACGGTGACGAACGTGCGAACAGTGGCACGAGCGCGTTCGCCCCGTTACGCCGAGAGATACCGACGCTCAACCCAGGGACGGACCGCCTAAAGAGCTGTGCTATAAAATCATTTTAGCGTAACTGCCGACGTTTTTGTTAATGGCATTGAAGCAATGTAGCTACACACCATAACGCCACCACTGAAACGTGCCATCTATGAGAGAGAGAGCGGAACTCAAGTGGCAGAAAAGTGCACAGATGGAGATGTACTGATATTCCACGCTGGGGAAGAGGTTATGGGGGAGCAACAGAAACAGGATCTATCAGACGTGAACTCCAGCGGGGCACTTACCTCGCACTTGCCACTGGACAGGCTGCGCCCTCTAGCGCCGCCGCCATGAAGTGCATGCTTGGCGCGTGGGGGAGTGTGTTCCACGTGTGTACGTGCTGCTTTTTTGGAACGAATGAGTGTTTATTTGCCACAAAACAAGTACAATACAATGTTGCGGGGCGAAAGTCGGCAAAAACCTGCCATGGCAGCTTGACTGGTCCTAACCCCACAAACATCCAAGCAGCAGGGTGGCGCAATATATTTCATAATAACTCTTAAAAGGTTAGCGATTGTATGAATACAAATACATTGATCATCTAGTCAATAAAGAAAGACACACTTGAATCCTAGTTGAATTCGACACAGTTTCGACACGAAGAAAGACATAATTGAATCATTTAGAGGCGTGAAAGAAAGTGAAAAAGAGCAACTTTGATTTTCAGGCACTCTGATGAAACCTTTTTAATGCCAACGTGGTTCACTGGTTACTTGTCACTGGGCATGTGCCCTTCTTCATAATCTTCATCATAAAGTATAAAACATAACCAAAACACACCCACATAATGTAGAATGCTAATCGCATTAACGTCGCCAATCGCCTCCAAAGCATACATGTGCCGACAATTTTTTTTCAGAAGATACGAAACTTCTAGAATTCTTGTAAAAAGTTTCAGACACTAGCTAAACACTCTGTTCGTAGAGTACTAGTTTCTTTCCTAGAGTACTTTCTCAACTTGCAACAAGTTTAATTCCAATCAATCCAGTGGTTGTCTAATGAAACCATGCCTGCACTTTACATGTATTACAGTGCTATATTGTTACATGCATTTGTTTCATGTGTTATAGCGCTATAGTGTCGCTATATTGATTCAATGCTGAACGCATTACTGTCGACAGCCATGGTGAGATAGGTTCCACCGAATGTTTTTTGAATAGGCAGAAAGGGGGTTGAGCTAGAGCTAAAGCTTCCTCTTAATACAGATGGTACATAAGTTAGAAAGGAGGGCGTCTAAATATTATACACACAAGAAGTCGGAGGTAACAAGGACGAAGTGCCACTCCTTGATACTGTGCTAGCATGGGTCACGTTAAGCGCGTTTCCTGGTTTGTTTAAGGATGCATACGAAGAAGGGGTTCAGGGGAGTGCGGATGTTCTGCTTAAGGTCATCGCTATGGACAGTCCAAGTTTCTGCTCGGCACCATTGTTCCACAGCCACAACGCTACACCGCAATCCGAAGGAGCTATTCTCTCGCCTTCGTCATGTCGTCCAGTGATGAAAAACGCCTAACCTTGCACTGGGCCGCGCAACGCTTGAAACAGCGAAGCTGGGCGTTCATAGCCCAGCATTTTCCGGAAGTGCGCGTGAACTTCTCATATTATTACTAATGATGATGATAATTTCTTTTCGCGTGTGTCTGCTTTACGGCCGTCAATGCACGTTGCATAGCGCAGCTTGCAACCCCGACACCGCGTTCCAGTAGAGCTGCTCCGTGAATGCGCCTCTCTCGCTCTCATAGCGCGCAAAACCTCTTCACCTCGCAGAGCACGAGCGTACGAACGCGCCAGCTGTGCACGAAACCGACGACGCTAGAACGCAATCATATGGTTCGCATAAATACATTCTCTGCGGGAGAGTGCCTCACCACGTCCGCTGGATAAAAAAAAAAGTTGCAGTGGCTTAGCTCGGCTATACCAGGATATACGTAGCGTTGGCAAAGGTTCAGCTGATTATTCTTAGCTTATTCTTAAGATTATTCTTAAGATAAGATTATTCTTATGAGTCAAGCTTCTCCGTTCTTCTGCGCTGTTGAGCAGCATTTGCGCTCTCCTTCTCCATGGCTATACCACACAGGCAAACGCCAGTCAGAAGCGCAGCGGCTCCAGCGCAGTGTCAGACGGTGACTGCACAGCGAGCGCGCGCCGGCGCCAGTGCGTCTACCACGGCTACGACGTCACTCCTCTGGAATGCGCAGACCGGCGGCGGTGATCCGCGCGCCGCGGCGGCGGAGTGCGCGAGAGGTGCCGGCTCCGGTAGCTCCGGTGCGCAAGCCGTGTGACATCACTGATCCTTGCGCATGCGCAGCACGGCTCTTGATGTGCCGCGCGAAACGGGCTTGGCTAGGCCAGTGTAGCTAACGCTACAAAAGTTGTCGCAGTTTCACCTGAAAGGCGAAGCATCAATTGCGATAGCAAATTTGTAGAGAGCTATACGGAGTAATGATATTAGCTTTATAAGCTGTATAAACTTGGACATGCAGCAGCACCGGCAACACGCACAACTGTTGTCGACGCCGTCGGCGTTTTGCCCGCGTTCGCTCAAAATGCGTGCGGCGTTGGTGACTGTTGCCGGAGCCTCTGATATAAATAGGCACTTGGTGCCGCAGCTAAACTTCGCCTCCCTTCCCTGCCCCTCCCCCCCTCCCCCACGGCCTCTCGCGCGTCGGAATAAGGCGCGTTTACTCTACATATATGGTCATTGTAAAGGAGGAAAGAGACGCCTACTTCTGCAGCCCTTAAGCGAGCACGGCGCAGAACGCGCGTTTGTTCTCCGCCGTGCGTTCACTCCCCGTGAAAGCGCGCGCCCCTCGCGCCCTTTCACTCGCACATACAGCGTTCGGCGCGCGGCGACGGCGGTTTCCGCACGCCTCTAAGGACATTTCTACAAGCGGGAAGGCCTCACGGCCTCCCACTCCACCCCGGGCCTGACCGGCCTGGCACAACACCCCTGCAGACTCTGCAGCACGCCAAGGCCTTCCATCTCGGCCTGATACGTGCCGCCTATGCCTGCCGGTTTTGCTTCGCCCAGCCATGGCGTCTCCACTCTATCCCTTCTTTCGCTCCCACTTACCCCTCCCCGTTGGCGCTGAGCCGTGCTCCCTCAAGGGCTGCAGAAGATAGCGCCAACCTTTCCCCTTTCCCTCAAGAACCACTTACCGCGGCGACGGCCCATGGAGAGGGCTGCTCGGTGAAGTGGGCCCTGCGGCTCTACGAGGCGGCGGCCACATCACGCCTGCGGTACGCCCTCCCGCTGGTGGCGCTGCCGCCACGCCGCCTCGAAAAGTTGGAGCTGCAGCACCGGGCGGCCATCCGACTCTGCCTGGGCGTCCCCCGGAGCTCCCAGATTGCCGCTACCCTTGCGGAGGCTGGAGCATGGCCCCTGTCGCTCCTCTTCCTGCAGCAGGGGCTGAGGCACGTCGACCGCCTCCACCATGCTCCTGATGGCAGAGGCCTGCTGCGTCGCCTCCAGTCCCGGCCTTCCTCAAGGATGGGTCAGCTGTGCCGCCTCTACGAGGAGGTGGTTGGCAACCCACCGCCGAATGCGGTACAGCTGCCCCCACCTCAGAGGCCTCCTGTCCCCATCGCCACGGAGCTGCCCGGGATTTCGAAGAGGCGCTCGCCCGCTTGCGCCCTGCAGCAGACGGCCGCCTGCCTCCTGGACGAGACCCTCGGAGACCACCTCCTGGTGTACGTCGACGGTTCGGTGGTACCGGACACCGGCTCTGCCACGGCGGCCTGCACGGCACCAGCCCTGCAGAAGAGCAGGCAGTGTCGACTGCCCAGACACGCCAGCTCGACTGCAGCGGAGGTGGCAGGCCTCCACCTGGCCGTCGACCTACTCTCCGAGGAGCTTCCTGGGGTACCAGCGGCCATCCTCTGCGACTCCAAGGCAGCCCTCCTCGGCCTGCAGAGGCCAGAAAGCGCCAGCCTTGGAGTCGCACTGCTGTCTACCCGGCTGACAGCGCTGCAGGACGCAGGCCACCCGGTGTCCCTGCACTGGATCCCCGCCCACGTAGGGATCCCGGGCAACGAGGCAGCCGACACCCTGGCGAAGGACGCCCACCACACCACTGTGCCCCTCAGTCGGGCCGTGACGGAGGGCGACTTCACAGGACTGAGGCTGCGGCGACACCTGGCGACCCACCACCCAGACAAACGGGTGGCACTGGGATGCCCCCCACGACCACTCCCCCGCGAGGCCTGGCTCGCAGGGAGACCTCGCTCCTTCTCCGGCTCCGCATCGGCTGCAGCTGGACGGCAGCACGCAGCTACCGACTGGGACGAGCGACGTCCCCGGTCTGCAGCTCCTGCGGGAAGCCGGAGACGATCGAACATCTCCTGCTGGCCTGCCCGGCGTACCTCCAGCAGCGGGGCCCACTCCTGCAGGAGTTCCGCCGCCTGGGCCTCCCCTCTGGCAAGGAGGAAGATCTCCTCTTCCCCGGCCGACACCACCTTTCTGCACTTCGAGGCGTCGTGGAGTTCCTTGACTCGTCAGGGCTCTCCACACGCCTCTAAGGACATTTCTACAAGCGGGAAGGCCTCACGGCATCCCACCCCACCCCGGGCCTGACCGGCCTGGCACAACACCCCTGCAGACTCTGCAGCACACCAAGGCCTTCCATCTCGGCCTGATACGTCCCGCCTATGCCTGCCGGTTTTGCTTCGCCCAGCCATGGCGACTCCACTCTATCCCTTCTTTCGCTCCCACTTACCCCTCCCCGTTGGCGCTGAGCCGTGCTCCCTCAAGGGCTGCAGAAGATAGCGCCAACCTTTCCCTTTCCCTCAAGAACCACTTATCATCATCATCGCGGCGACGATTTCATCTCCATTGACGTCATACGGAACCTCACGGCGACGGTGACGGCGACGCCGACGGCAGAAATCTGCTTTTGAGTGTCCATATAATAGACCGATCCCACCGACCGATCTGCGCATGCACCGGTTTTCCGGAAGTAGCACTGACACCATCTTGGTTGTAGTCAACTAGTCAACCACACCACCGCAGTCCGCGCTCGTTGAGTACTGCGCACGAGCTTCCCAGACATATCTGCGACTCCACCACCGAGAAACATTCGTCATGTATTTAAAGAAATTACATCGGCTGTTCGATCATTGCAGCATGCGAGGCGAACGTTGAAAAGTGCCTGTTCCTCTTTCCTTTCGGTTGTTACCCGCTTATAACACATTGAGTATCGTATTTTTTCGAGCGTTGTATGTAGTACATGCTGATGTACGCGGTCGTTTTGCGTTACTATTTTTGCGCACGTGCATCTCGGTGACTGCAACGTTATGTTTGCTTAGCGACGGACATAATAGGATTTGTATACCTGTTGGAGACAGGTTTGAAATGCGGCGCCAAAACTTTCGTTCCCTACTTACCTACATGGGTTTCGCGCACGACTTGCAGACTTCGGTAACAGCGATATCTAGAAGTTTAGAAGTTCTTAAGTAAGCTAGGCGGCGTTTTTAACATAAAAACGTCCATAGCCAATCATCACCAAGTCATCGATAGCCAATCAATAGCTAATCAATAATTGATCAATAATCAATAAATTCCGGAAAATTCTGGGGATGACTTGGTGGTGCTTAGCCTAGCCCAAATACATAGCCAATACCTTGCGATAGCCAATTGATAGTCAATCAATAGCTAATCGATAATCGATCAATAATAAATAAATTCCGGAAAATGCTGGACATGACTTGGTAGTGCTTAGCCTAGCCCAAATACGTGGCTAATACCTCACGATAGCCAATCAATAGCTAATCGATAATCGACCAATAATCAATAAATTCCAGAAAATGCTGGGGATGACTTGGTAGTGCTTAGCCTAGCCCAAATACGTGGCCAATACCTTACGATAGCCAATCAATAGCTAATCGATAATTGATCAATAATCAATAAATTCCGGAAAATGCTGGGCATGACTTGGTAGTGCTTAGCCTAGCCCAAATACGTGGCCAATACCTTGCGATAGCCAATCAATAACTAATCGATAATCGACAAATAATCTATAAATTCCGGGAAATGTGAGTACACGGGTGTTTTCGCATTTTGCCCCGATCGAAATGCGGCCGCTATTCGTCCCCGTATTCTCACGCTGTGTATTACCAGTACCACCTATTAATCCGTTGGATCCACGTCTCTCGAAGCCTTCGCTCTTTAGGAAACGCATAGAATCCGAAGCCTTTGTCCCTTGTGTGGTTGTACCAGCCAGGAACGCAGCAGGTCAATCCTCCCATCGCACAATGGCTCTACACGAACCATAAAAATTCCCAAAAATCGTTCGGATACAGAACGCACGGGCACTCCGGGCGGCTGGAGCGGCTGGAGCGGCCGGATGACTACAAGTACCAGCATGCACCGCGGCAGCGGTGGCGTCGTGAAACTGGCTGGTGGGATCGGTCTATTGCTATCGCAATAAAAAGGTGCGGCCTGCCGCGTCGCGCGCATTGCAATGGGAGCCCCTAGCAACCTCGCCCCTAGCAACCGGAGCAGAGGGTGCGGGCGGAGTAGCGGAGAGTGAGTGGAGAGGAGGAGCGCACTCTGGCGTGTGAGGGCGCTCGCATCGCGAGAACTCGGCGGAGCTCCCGCGTGTGTGGAGAGAGTGTAGGAGAGGGTAGGTGCAGTGCTTCGCCGCTGCTTCTCTCGCCGTTCGCTCTCTCTCCTCCCTGTGCCCCACTCTCCCGTTCGCTCGCTCGCACGTATTGACCCTTTTCGCGGCGATCCCGTGGGCGCTGCCATGTTTGGTCACGTGGTGACGCGTCCATTGCTTGCCGCAACTGCCTCCGTTGCCTCCTTGTTTACAATGGAAGTGTATGACACCGGCGCGGCCTAGAAAACCTCTGTTTTCGGATATATCGTAGACGGTGACTAGGTGGACGACACGCAGCTTTGATCACAGCTTCAGAGAACATGCAAAAGCGCTTTCGGAGCTGATTAAGCTATGTCCAAACGGCACAAGCAGCGTATATAGTGCTTATTCTAAAAGCGGGGCTAAATATGTATGCCAAGCTATCCAAACATTCCGCTCATGAATTCAGTCAGGATTAGTGTGTTTTGCTCTGTGTTGTTTATTCGGCAAATATTTTGAAGCGGTGGCTTGTAAGTTTCTGACTCAGTGAATTTCCTCGGTGCGGCCACTATATATATGATTATTTTCTGCCTAATCGCTCGCGGGTGTGATCAGTTCCGATAGATTTGTTCTTGCTGCGCACAAGGCTTGAAGCATAGCTGTTTTGTAAATTGTAATACCTTGTAGAAAATATATATTACAGCTAGTAACTCGCTTACTCTTGTGGACCGTCACGAAACATTCAGCTTCGACCATTCGTGCGCCATCGCTGTAGTGCGTCATTTGTTGTGCGTATACAGTGCGCATATGTTCAAGTGTGCGCCAATTCATTTATTATTGATACGTCGGCGATAGAGTGGGCGTAAGTTTTCCTGCCATTTGGGACAGATGTATATAGATAACATGCGCGAAACTTACTATGACAGGAGGCGGTGCGACTCCATTTGTCATTCTTTAACGAGTGGTACTCACTCTTGCCGACGTTCTGGGGATGAAGCCCTTTCTTTGAAGGCTAGTGATACAAGGCTGGCGGATGAGCAAATTTCTGTATCCTCGAGGAAAGCCGTACATCACGAAGTGCCGGTGAACACGTTCGGACAGTGGCAGCAGCGGTCCGCGAACTTGGCCACACAGATTCATTCTATTGCCTAACATGCCAGTCACTATTTTTGCAGCCAACTACTGCACATGTCTTCAATCCACATGATTGGAGCACAGTGTGTTAGCGAAAACTCAGTTGCATTTCCGACAGCTGATCGCACAGAAGCAAGGTAGAAGCGGTAATGGTTTCGTATTCGTGCGCGGTCGCTGAGAAGAGGTATGGCGCGCCGCCGTGAGCGCCATCTCGTTTCTCTAAAACAAACTGCTCCGCGAAAAGGGTCAATATATAAATGGAGTGAAGCGCGCGCCTCACTCTCTACCGTTCGCTGGCTGGGCGCCTCTCAAGGCGATGGCAGAAGTCGGTGAAGGCGAATGTCTGACAGCAAGAAGTGTAATAGAATCCAACCCGAGCATTACACCTCTCGCTGGAGGTGACGTCACTGCAGTAGCTTCAACGTCATCATCAACCGGAGGAGAAGAAGCGGAAGACAAGGCTGCCAAGCGAAGAGCGCGTGATGCCGAACGCAAGCGAGCGAAGCGAGCGGCCGTACCGAACTCCGTGCTCGGGAAGCCGCTGCGAAGCGCCAACGCCGAGCCGAAGATCCGGAAATGTGTGCTCGATACGCCGCGGAGAAACGCCGAGACTCTGGTTGGTAACTTTATGACGCAGCTAGCAGTTGAACCCTGAACCCGATTCTTCATATAGGCAAAGCGGTACCTACGTCAGTGACAGTATAAAAATTGCCGAAAGTGAAGAACACTATTACGTTTAGCGCAGAAAATACAAGGCTGTGATTATGGCCGTCAGGTACGATGACAATACAAACAGGTGCTGATGAATGTGTAAATAAATGGTTACGGTAAAAATCCTCGTCTCGTCATTAATTTACGCCATTAAAATTACTACGCCGTGTACTCTCGGCGCAAGAAATGCATTCGCATTTCCTCACGATTCCCTTCGGGGAGGTGGGGGCAATTTTTTTTATCCAGCGGCCGTGGCCTCACAATGTACTCCTGTGTATTTTGCAGCATGTAAACGTTGGTTCTATTATAACAGACGGTGTTGCCGTGGCGTACAGAGGGTGCACAACACGAAGTTATCGTTAATAAAATAGTGGGAGAGCGCATCAAAGTGCACCGTTCTGTACGCCAGGGATGCCCCTCTCCTCTCTACTGTTTTGCTCGTGCATTGAACCATTTTGTCTAAGCGTTATCAATAGCACCAACGTTCGAGGTTTCGGTCTGCACGCAACTGAAGTACGGCTTCTTGCATACGCTGATTATATTGCTGTATTCTGTTCGATCCAAGAAAGCGTGCTTAGAGTTGTGAACATTCCAAAACATTTTTGTAGAGTCAGCGGCAGCGCTATAAACTGGGGAAAGAGCTTGGGGTACTGGCATGGCCATTGGCTATCAACCCCATGTATTTTCGCAAACATGTCTTGGGTGACTACCCCAGTTAAATACTTAGCTGTACCAAATTTGCAGCATTATAGAGACAGTGAACACTATTGGCGTGGAGAAGTTGTCACAATACGGCAAAGCTCCGAGCGTTTTAACGGCTTCAACCTATCTATATTTGCACGCGCCACAATTTGCAACTTGTTCCTAATTAGCAAGCTGTGGTACATGCTGAAAGTATTACATTGCTCACGCGTAACATTCAGGAATTACATCGTGTTTTCGCTGTTTTTGTCTGGGGATACAAGTGGGAAAGAACTAAACGAACAAGTATTTTTAGACGTGTCTGCCTAGGAGGACTTGGCCTGTCACATCTGTATCTTAGACAGCTGATGAATCGTTTTATGTTTTTTCGCAATGCTACTCACCCCTTTTTACGAACTGTGGGCCAAGTGAGGTTAGGTAGGCATCTGCCAAACCTAATTGTGTGGTCAGAATGTATGCCAGGTAGCATTTCTGGGTATATGAGAGAAGTGTACCTTTGTGTCGTATTTTACAAAATCATTTCTCTCTCGAATACCTCTGTGGCGTGTCTCGGAAAAAAACTGTACAAAGACTTATGTGATGTATTTCTTCCCACTCCCCTCTATAGAACCCAATACAATGATGGTCCAGGTCAAGACATCTTAAAAAGGGTAATAAACAGGCCTGTTAAGGGAGGTGTCAAAAGCTTCTTCTTCAAACTGCATACTAATACGCTAGAAGTAAAGACATATATGGAAGAAAAAGGAATGTTCGTACCTTGGGCACTCACTGTTTTATATGTAGGAAACCTGAGACAATTGAACACGTTTTTATAGATTGTTGCGCAGGTTACTTCTTTTGGGACATTCTTCAAAGAATAAAAAAAAACACTTACCTACGGCATTAGATTTTTACCGGTGAATAACGACGAAGGCATTCACTTTGACGTGATAATGCTCCTGGGCCTACATAGTATTTGGTTGTCAAGAATGGCCGATCATCATGCAGATGTTGACGCGAGGCCAATAAGGAGTTACTTTCGCGAATCTGTAAGCAGAATGGTTCAAGTGTATAAACTTCATAAACACGAACCAGACTGGCTTCCTAGGTTAGAAGGGCTGATGTACATGCCCGAGTTTTGATTGTTCCCCTTTTCAGCCCTTGATGGGTTGGTATGATTGTGCACCACATTTCTGTGTGAATTGAATAAAGGCAATAAAGAAAGAAAAAAGGCTGTATAGTCTAGTGGTTACGATGCTCGCTTTGGGACCGAGGGTTCGCGGGTTCGAATCCCGCCCCCACCTCGGCAAGAAAGTTTGTTTGTAGTTTCTTGCTACGCACCACAAATTACGGATGGCTTAAACAGCTTCCGCTGTGAACAACAGATGGTGCATGGCGATCTTGAACTGCTCATGGTTGCAGAATCTTGTTGAGCTTGCTTTTGTTGGCGTATTGCCTTGTGACGTTAGTAAATGCTTCGAGTCAGATAGTGGGGCCGATGACAGAGATCGTTTGTCCATGGAAGAAAGAAACAAAACAGGAGAGGCCATAACGTCACGTTTTTTTAATGCGACAAAGCACGCTCGCGGACAGAAAGGCGTCTCTTAACATCACATTAGATGCGAAACCCGTTCCACGTAAATCGTCCATAAAGGTGCTTGGTTTCACTTTACAAGCCAACGCCAAAGCAACACATACCCTTCGCCAACTTTCCACCCAATGTAACGAAATCATGCATATGCTTCGGCGGGTGTCTAACCGCCGACATGGCTTCAAAGAGGCTGATGCCTTACACCTTGTACAGGCCTTGACACACTCACGCCTACTGTACCACCTACCTTGTCACAACCTAACTTGCACTGAACGCGCACGCATGTATACCCTACTACGGAAAGCGCAGAAACTTGCACTTGGCCTTCATATGCACACGACTACCCTTAAACTGGAGCGACTTGGGGTGACTAACACTTTAGAGGAACTTATAGAAGCCCACCAGGCCGCCCAGCTGACTCGATTGAGTTCTACACCTCAGGGACGGAATCTTCTTAGTTCACTTGGTTACCCAACCAGCCCTAGTGTCCTTACATCTACGGGCCTTTCCCCAGCAGCGCGTGCCAAGCTCACGGTATCTCCTATTCCCCGCAATATGCACCCTACTCGCCATACTGCCGGCCGGGATCATCGGTCGCGTTACATGCGGCGCGAATATTCCAGTGGGCTGCAGCGCTGTTCGTGCTCTTCACTGACGCCAGCCCAGCGGATGAACGCGGGGGAGTCAGTGTAGCTAGGGGACTGTGACCTCATTACCGCATTCGCAGCCTCGGAACGTACGTTAACCGATGTCTCCCTCCTGGAAGAACGTGCGATTGCTAGGGCAATCCTTTCCACCTCTTTTCTCCCTCCTTGTACCCCCAATCATATTCTCACAGACTCCCTAGCAGCTTGTCGGCGTTTTCTTTTCAACACTTTGCATCCTACCACCCCGTCCATACTCGAGTCCCTTCTATCATCCACCTCGCATACTTTTAGGTTGGTCTGGGTGCCTGCGTAGGCCGCGATCCCCGGTAACGAGCGCGCTCATGCGGTGGCCCGAGAACTCTCACGCCGAGCCGCTGGGGATCGCTCTGCCATCATCCGGCCGCAAGCTCTCTCGTAGGCATCCCAACTTGCTGAGATACGCCTAACTCGGCAACAATACCCCTCACCTCATCCTTCCCTTACTCGCCGACAGACTGTATGTTGGCGACAACTACAGACGAATACTTCCCCGACGCCCCTTTTCTATTCCTACCTCTACCCCTCCCGTGGTACAGCTCAATGCCCGCACTGCGGTGACCGCCCCACCCTACTGCATATGGTCTGGCTTTGCCAAGACATTCCCCACGTCCCTCCCGTTCCAAACCCCACCCTCACCTCCTGGGAGGAGCGGCTGACCGACGCGACGGCGACTGGCCAGCAATGGCTGGTCGACCGTGCCGAGGCGGTGGCTGCTACCTATATGGGGCCCCGGACTAAGGGCTCCACATTCCAGGCACAACTGGTCTCCACAATATTGTAATAAAGTTTATTTATTGCGATAGCAATTATATGGACACTTCAACCGGATTTCTGCCATCGCCGTCGCCGTCGCCGTGAGGTTCCGTATAGATAAAATCTTAACGCGCCCGTATGCCCGAGCGGAAGCGTGCGGGGACGCGCGCTATCATGGAGAGCGAACGCACTCAATCTCCCACGGGCAAGCAAGGAAGCGGGAAGCCAGCGCCGGAGGGAGCGGGGGGGGGGGGCGCACTTCTACTCTGCCAACAACCGCGCTCATCGCTCGCCCGCACGGTCTCTTATCTCCACACGGCTCTGACCTTTGTAGGCGCTGTGCATTCGCCGCTCAGTTTCCGTTGAAGCGATAGACCGCACGTACCTTCGCCCGCTGCGGCGTATGCGCTTGCTGCCAGCGTTTTGACAGTCGTTGTCTGCAGTCATTCAGTGTGATGTATTCATGTTTGTTTGTGCGCGCTCACACCACGCTTGTTCATTCAGTTAGTAATAGTCGGGCCACATTTTCCAACGCACGCTACACATGAAATGCTGCCCAGATCGGCAGTGCAGCGCTACAGGTGTGTCCCTTCGCACGCGCTGCCCACGGGAAGCGCTTCTCATCAACACCACCGTTTCACAGGCGCCTTCTCGTGGTCATCGAGTCTCTCTTCATGTCGGTCTACTTACGCCGCAGCACACCTGCTTACTTAATCAGCTCATGTTTACGACAATTCATATTGCTACCAAAGCCGCTAACCTTACTTCGTATGACATTGCTGTCTTGCTGTCGCATTCATTGCTTCGCCCTTAGGGCGAAACTGTGACATTTTTCTCTCTCTCACGTTTTTGAAGCCATGTTGGTGTACCATCTCCCTTTGCGCCTCCAATCAGAGGTACTGCAGCTCGCCAGAGCAGATGGGCGCGAACTTTGAACTTGTATTGTTACGAGCAGCCGGAAGTGTGTGCTGCCGAAGCGCGTCAGAACAAAGCCTACGAAACTTCTGTAGCAGTTTTCGTGAAGCAGACGCGCTCCTGTGTTTTCTTGTGGAACGTTGAGGAAGACGACGAAGACCCGCGCCATGATTACTTCAGTGTATCTGTTGCTGGCTGACACTCACAGGCCCAAAACACAGCTTTCAAGCTTACACACCACACTCCGAATTCAGCTTTTCTCGCGAACAAAAGGTTCTGCGGGACAGACACCCGAGGGAAAACCTTATCTCACTTTTCAGAGACCGAGAGCAGCAGCGAAAGCTGCAGGAGCGTGGTTGCTATCACAACGTTGACATTTGGGGTACCCGTCCCCGTGCTCCTTTGCGAAAAACAGCACGTGACTTCCGCCACACTTTCTCTAATACGTCTGTGCTGACCGGAGCCTCTCCTGGGTTTCCTTCCTCCATGGGTTTGTCAGTCAATAGATGAATGCACAATTTAATGAAAAGCGCTAAGGGACACTAAGGAAAACGCTAGATCAGCTTATACGCAGACGGTAATATTCCAGAACTATATTTTGGTTTTCGCGTTAACTGGCGGCTTATTACATGTTAAGACTAAGACCAAAGTTGTTTTTAATTTCGCGTCTATACCCCAGTGCGGTACGCCAGTGTGAAGGGAGGATTTCAAGGAATGTTTCCGTATTTAGCTCGTTCCCACTTTGTAAATTTGTTGAAAATTGCCAACTTTAGTCCTTGCCTTGCTTATGTAGCTTTGGCCTAGTCTATAACTACCAATAAAGAACGTAGGCCTTAGAGGACGCCATCATTATCTGTGACCTGACGCCAAGCAAGTGGGGGTACTTCAAGACGGCGTCGGCCCCCGTCTTTCATATTTTGCAGATTTGATCGTTTATCAAGCTACCTCTCATGGTACGAGTAGTTTTTTTGACACAAAAGTGTTTTATCGCGGGGTCCACCATCAACTTCCTGTAATGGATGTGACGTCGGCACGAATGCGTGAAATATGTTTTCTTGATAGGGATGACGCCGCCATCTGGGAGCGGTGAAGCGAAGTACTGCATCATGACACTAACGAGCACCGACAGTGAGCATTTCGGTAGTGTCAGCGCAGCGGAGGATCCAACGCGGTGTAGCCTGGTGTAGATGGCGCAGGCCTTTTGCTGAGGTGACGACGCAGTTTCCGTACATTGTTTGTCTTTCGCGCCCGATTAGCCTGTGGCACCTCGTCGCCTACGGAGTGTAGGTTCAACATGTATCCGCAGTGCTTACACACCACCTGCTGATGCGCTTGCGATGGCACCAACTAAGAAAACTGCTGCGCTAAGCGGCGCAGAAAGGCAAAGACGTCGGCGGGCGAATCTCGGTTTGGTGCGGCAAGAGACACGAGAGACACGCCAGCGTAAAACAATACTGGCAGAACGCCTTCGCGCGTTCGCGGCGCACGCTGCGAACTCTGCTACTCGCATTCCTGAAGTTAAGCGCGTCGCAACTCAACTAGCTGCACAAGACACTACGGAGCCGGACCAAATCGCTCCACCCTCGCCAAAGCGGCTCGGCAACAGGTCGCCGCGCGCCAAGTGTGCGCCTTTCGCTGCACCCAACCGTGAGTTCACGAATATGTAAGAGCTTTTGTGGAGACAAGCTTCACTTTCTTGTTGTAACCAATTCCTATGCAAGAGACATTAACCATATTTTTACAGCGGAGCTGTTACACGCTAGTTTCCAGCGGAGCGCTGCGTGCGTAGAGCGAGCGCGTAGACCAAAAACGCCGTAGCCTTAATACAAAGCAAAAGCGTATTGCCGGTGTGCCATAGCAGCGTTTAATAGCCGATGGGTGTGTCTCTCTGTCTCGTGACGTCACGCACTGCATAGTCACGTTATCTCAGTGGCGTTTCGGCCATGCAATGGGTAGGCCGCGTATTGTGCGGACCGAGGAAGAACAGCATGCCTACGAAGAACGACCGCGTGAGCAGAAGCGTGAATGGGCGCGAAGGCGGCGGGAGGTGTTACAAGCCTCCCGCCGCTTTCACGCCTATTTCCGCTCGAGTTTCGTTACAGAACTCATCACCGTCTACCATGACGACCACAAAGCTATAGTCACCTTAGTGACAAAATAATAGAGATGGTAGAAATTGACAATTCACCTGGTATATGTCTTTATTTCAATGAATACAGTTTTCACCATATATACAGCTCCGCTGGTCATCACCCTTCTCAGAGTGGAATGACACTGAGTTTTTTTTTTTTTTGGGGGGGGGGGAGGGGAGTGGAGGGGGTACTCTAAGAAGCTAATTTGTCGATTCAGATAAAATAATTCTTTCTCTTACGTGTCGCAGTAAATGGCCAGTTCTTTACCGAAATGCTCATGATACGTAAACAAAATGGCGATAGAGACGGCTCAAGCACATAACTTATGTCCTCTCTCAATGGTGCAACTGAAAGCACCGGGCAAAATTCGACAATACGGTGCATAATGAAGGAATAGCACTTTCATCCATCCGCAAGTTGGAACATTTCTACGCATCGGCACACGCCAGACCAACACCATGGTAGCTAAAGAAAAAAAAAAAAAACTTTAAACTCACACAAACTCTTCTGCTTACCAAAGCTGCACATTAAGTGATGCATGCATCATTCCTATTGTGTTCCAACAAGGCTCCTACTTGACTTCCCTGCCCGCTAAACATGTGACATGATATTTCACAAGAAAAGATAAAATTTTCTATCGGAAACTTTGATTTGCCAAAAAAGTCTCCATTTCCCCTGAAAGGCGAAGCATTAAAATCGATAGCAAAGCATTACACAGCTACACGAAGCAGGGTTTGTAGTTATACTGTACGTGTAAATTGCAGTAAACATTCGCTTACTGATTAAGTTAACAAGCTTGCTGACACGCCCGCACGCGCTAACACGAACAGCACTCGCTCAATGAGCGCGAACACTCGCTGTCACATCGCTGGCGTGACAAAGAGCGGCAGAAGGGGCGTGCGAACGGTCCTTCGTGCTGCTTCTCCCTTCATCGTGAACCAGGTGCGCGAGAACGCAGAGAACACGAAGACATCAACCCTCCGCGTGCCTAGCGTTTGTACCCACCGCTGATTACCTCCAACATATAGGGCGCGCACGGCCGCGCTCAGCCGAAGAAAGAAATTACAAGGGAAAATCTGTACGATAACACAAAGGGCAGTGCCTTGCTATTCGAGGCTCGAGCTGGTTGCGTAAGGATTAAAACATACCGGAGCAAATATTCGCAACTAGATGAGGCATGTGTATAGCGCAGCGAAAATCCGGAGATCACTCAGCACATCCTAATGGAATGGGAAGGTGGGAGGGAGCAAGTCCAGTGAGAACCGTAGTTTACCTACACCTTCCAGAAGCGCTTCGATTTAAAATGGACGGACACATCAAGCGATAGGCAGTCGAGATAAGCAAGAGCCATTTGGAGTATTGGCGAAAAAAAACAGAGCTCTAGGAGATTGATACGACCGGATTCATTAAAGGGGTAGGTAGCGGTACAAGGTAGATAGAGAAGTTTCTGAGGAAGAGCAAAACGATTAAAAGGCATGTGTACAAAAATGCTAGAATAAAAAGCATGTACAGCATACCTGAATCACTCAAGCAACCTAGGGGACTATTTCTCATCGCCCCGTTTTGAAGGGAATATGCCAATAAGTAATCGTCATCATCATCATCAGCTGTGCCATCTGCAGCCGCGACCCGAGTAGAGAAGACGGCCGCCAACGTGCTCCCCTTCCTCACTGTCCTAGCGGGCGCTCACCTTCCCTCTTCCCCATTTACCCGCACGATTAGACGGCGCCGCATTGAGCCGCCTTCCTTCTTGGCTCACGCCAACGCCACCAGCTCACCCTCGCACCTACTGCACACGGCGCGTGGCTGCGATGTTATCGCACCTGGGCTTTATACGGAACATCACGGTTACGCCGACACCAATTCGACACCATTACGATTCCTGGGTACTCCAGTAACACACTAACATGCATATTAGGACATGGATGCCATAAAAATTACTGAAGCGAGAAATATTACTGAGGCGAGACTAAAGCGAGACAGATATACGAAGGTATTTTAGACAAGTTTTATAGCTCTGCTGCATAATGTTATCTCTGTGAGATGCGCTTTGTTCGCGGACGATAAATTGAGAAAATGAAGAAAGCATGCTTAAAGCTGCTAGTAGCTACACGGGATGTATAGCAGCCATAGCTTACTAATCTCGCTAAAGACAACATTTCAAAGTAGGAAGCACCCTGGCTACTCGTAGTCAATGTCAAATTTTTTTCGAACGTGCCGCTAAACTCCGACAAATTCACAAAACTTTCGCTAAATCTTGCTTCACTATCGCTGAGGTTGTCGTTAAACTGTTGAGTGAACTGTCGAGTGAGTGTATCGGGCCTGGCAACCAGGGTCCTCAAGATTCGCAACCGCGCTGTGTAAGCCTGTCAGCTGGGATGCTGATATAAAGGCGTTTCGGAGAACGTTTCGGAATTGTTTCAAGGGTACAAACGATTCAAAGGCCTGCTGATTTGAAGACGCAAGTTTTCGGCGAGCTTCCGCAGCTTTTCCAAGGCCTAGGTTGCATAAAGGAAACCTACAGCCTCGAGCTGAATGAGGGAGCAAGTCCAGTGTCGCTGCCCTCACGCCGAATTCCGCGTCCGCTTCGTGAGCCACTGCACCAAGAGCTCACCCGCATGGAACGTAAAGGAATCATACAAAAAATGCAAGAGGCCACTGAGGGGGTAAGCCCCCTTTCATCGTCCGAAAAAGAGACGGCCTTTTGCGTGTTTGCATGGACCCCAGACACGTAAACCGGTGCGTGAATCAGCTGCCCTCCAGAGAAGAAATCGAGTCCGAGCTTGCAAATGCAAAGGTATTCAGCAAGCTAGATGCTAACTGTGGTCTTCATCAAATCCCCTTGGATGAAAAAACTTCACTTATCTGCACTTATGCCACGCCGTTCGGAAAGCACCGCTTTTTAGGGCTGCCTTTCGGGATATGCACCGCGAGCGTAGTGTTCCAGAAAGCGACGGGCAACATTTTGGACGGCCTAGATGGTACTCGCAAGGTCCATCTAAATAGGTCGCGAAGCTTGGAACGAAAAGCGTGCCAAAACCTATCGCCAGAGTTAGTGGTGCACGATTGAAGCGCGACTAGGTGAGGGGGGACAAACACTGAAAATAAGAAACCTATGCGAAAAAAAAAATGTGAAATTTTTAATCAGAATACTGTCATACGAGTAAACATTCCGTTACATATATTTTTGCAGTACTAAAAAAATGCTAATATTGTTTCTATTTCGCAAATTATTAGTTCGTTCTTGGTAACCCCAACCAACCAGTGATTCTAGCGCCAGACTTGGAAATACACTGCAAACCAGCTATTATGTCGTGCGGAATGGCATCGCTCAATTGAACGCGGTGGCTTCATCCGAGTTTATGTTTTATTATTATTATTTCCTTGCGTGTTTGTTCAAAGTGTGATGCCGAGTTAGGCGTACCTCAGCAAGTTGGGATGCCTACGAGAGAGGTTGCGGCCGGATGATGGCAGAGCGATCCCCAGCGGCTCGGCGTGAGAGTTCTCGGGCCACCGCATGAGCGCGCTCATTACCGGGGATCGCGGACCTAGCGCAAGGCTTTCACTGGGGAAAGGTGTGAGCGCAGTTGCGGCATCCCACGCGCTATGTCTCGTCGTGACGATAAATGCGGAATGCTCCCCGAACAAATGTCGCGCAATGTTCGTTCACTGTCCGAAACACAGCCTTTGAGTATCCGACGGGAAGCAAAATTAGGAAGTCTAATGTTTTCCAAATCCCACGCCCACGAATACACGCAAAACTTCCCCGCGACTGGCTCTCGTGGCACTTAGCGTGTATTCGCGACCATCTTTGACGCTCGGAAAAACCCTTTTATGTCGCACGTATTGAGCCACAGAAAGCGGCTCCGGGAGTTTCTCATGTTGCTCTACAATTTTGTCATTGACACTTTTAATCTAATTATAGTAATTCAGAAGTTGAATAACTAATTAAGACTAATTGTCTAATTAGACGGAATGCAAACAATAACTTGAGACGCTTCAAGCGAGCCCAAGCAACATTACCTTGGGCCTGTCCAGTTAAGGAGTATTTGTATATTTTTAAAGTTTGGCCCATGTTAAGTGAAACACCCTGCATAGGTTAAATGCTACGTTGTCTCGCCTTTATCTACCTTGAAAGTTCCGTACAGTATGACGGAGAAACCAAGCCATTGGGTTCAATTTCGCCTGAATATGTCACTCCGATATGTACGCCTTTCTATAGTTGATATGGTCTAATATTCACATGCTGCGTTCTAAACAACATTATAAAATTTATTGTCCTAGGTTTCAGTTATTTAGTTTACTGATAGGCTTGCGAACGTCCATCGATCAACATATTCTAGTGTAGGTGCAAAACGCTCTGTGTTAGGGCTTATTCTAATGGGTTTTATAAAGAATGCAGAAAACATATGTTTTGTGAGAGCAGAATATAAAGCCTGTCTGCCTCGGCGCAAATAACCGCTAGGTATCGCCTCTGAGAGTGGTGGCAATCGTTGGTTCATAATGGTCACAGAGCCAAAGTACCTTACAGCGAACTTCAGGCACCCATTTTGCAGCGCTTTAATAACAAACTGCGTTTTAGAAATATATTTGCGAAGCAGCTTGCTTAACTTGAAAGTCGCTAAAATGTCACCAACTCTTCTGTCAATTCACTAAAAAAAGCTGCAGTTGCGTCCGAAAGGCGAAGCATCGATTAGTGGACGAAGTAAGCATAGGTGTTTTATCGGCCGCATAAACTTGTAAACATAGACACACTAACTCAATTAACAAGCATGGTGTCATGAGCGCACAAGCAAACATGAACGCATCTCACTCAATGACCGCGGAAACTCGTTGTCAACATGCTGGGGTGAGTAGGCGCGGCAGCAGCAGCGAGTGTATTGAGCTTCGTGTCGGCGCAAGCATCAACGTTCTCTTAGCCGCGAAAGCACACGGTGGGGAGGACTCTGCGTCCCGCCGCAGATGGCTTTCAACTACTTTCAAGATACAGCCGCGCGGGCGGTAGCGCGCTCCCACCCTCCCCCGGGAGCATTCTGGCGCGGCGGAAGTGCGTGGCCGCAGTAAAAGTGCAGCCCTTCCACCTTCCTACCCTACCTCCGGAGCGTTGGGCGTGACTGAAAGACTGCTGCTTCCTTCCCGCCCTTGAGTGCGCGAGCCGCTATTGCCGGCTCACCGTCGCCTGGTTTCATTCGGACATACGAGTACAGAATACGGCGCGCGGCGACGATGTTATCGCCATTGGACTTTATACGGAACCTCACGGCGACGGCGACGCCGACGGCATAAATCCGCTCGGAGTGTCCATACAATTGCTATCGCAATATGAAATGTCGCTGGTCGCTAAACAAAAGAAAGCATGGCTAAATCTAGCGGCCTGCAATTGACACTTCTAGCGTCCGTCATTGATCTTTCTTTACTGATAATTATGTGCTGTTTATTTGTTGCATCGCATCATTGTTAGTCATCATCATCAGCATCATCATAATCAATTTGGCATTTTTCACACAAGGGTCAACCGTGAAGCTTGCAAGCATCTCACTGGTAGATGAAGAAGAAGTTGACAGAACAGAACCTATTTGCGAGCCATATGCCGAGGACATCATCATCTATTTACGATGTCATCGACCGATGGAGATACGTATGAGTACACTGCCAACACGTCGTCAGAAGACCGGTTCCATTATGCTGAGGGGAACAGCATGAAGGACTATGAGCATGAGACTTCGGATCTGGTCTACCAGGGCGGTCACCAGCATCCCGTTGTACCAGCATCAACACCAGCAGCAGTCTCGGTGAAGGCGAATGGGCGTCGTGGCCTCGCACGGGACAGCCACGTGATGACGACAGCAGCAGTGGCCCCAGCGGAGGCCTACATCTCTAGTGACTATGTCACCGCTCGCGACACGAGCAAGCAGCCGACTCCCAAGCGAACGAAAGGTAATGGAGTACTTGAAAGCAAATAATTACTGTTTAGGCACATTTCAAATGTATTCGGCTAGTGTACATATTGTTTTACTCGGGTACTTCATTATTTGGAATGCTAGAAGCCGGGAGAATTGCAGAGAATTAACATAGAAGGAAGGTGGCTGATTGTGCCAGGATTTGTACGATATTAAATGAAATCAAAATTTATTTTCTTTCATTGCAAAAGAAGAAGCCCTGTATCAACGCTGCTAAACTAAGCACTTTACCCAGACGGCCATCCCAAGTCAAGTCAATTTATTTCAGCATTTCTTTTGGACAAAAACAAGAATGCTAGGACAAGCACAAAAAAGCTGCTAAGCTGCACCTTGACTGGTTGCTTGCCCCATTACTTGGCAGAAACAAGAGACAGAAAAATACATTTGAGTCAAAAAAAGAGGAATACTTGTAGATTTGAAATGGTCGCGTAAAAAAGAAAGAGGAAAAAACACAAAGCACATCATATAAAATACTCAAAAATCTGGAGCCACTGCTCTGCTATAGTATGCCACTGTAAAATATCTGTATAATATAAAATGAACAGTAACGCACAGAACAGCAGCTACAGAAAACGCAAAACACATGACGCAAAATAATTAGAAACGTCATTACAGAAGCAGTAACAGTGAGTGGCTTCAAGGAAACTTCAAAAATTAAGATAAAAACATTAAAAAAACACAACATAAATATTTCAATTTGATTTAATAGTGTAATCATACAGATCCACGAACAGCTTATATTGTCACGTTCTAGGAGAACAGGCAACCTGAAGCGCTGAATTCGAGTCTCTGACCACTAGCTGATAAAAAATCACCGCATATCCACGGGGTGAATGATGATGAGTGGGCGAAGCACCGGAGGAAATTATCGGTAAACCGTGAATCTTCCGTGTGATTCGCCCAGTCTCGCCGCACTAAATCGAACGATTGACTTCCACCAATGACACGCGCCATATGTGACGTCATTCCTATTTTATAACAGCGCCCTTCATTATAATTGCCCCATCTCCCGCTTAAGGGGACGCTAGCAGAAACGCGTTATAAACGTGCAGTACTCTCTAGTAAGGGGGAAAGGCCACAGCGTCTTATGCAGCCGGTTACACATGCCGGAACGTGCACGGCGTTTGCCGACGCCATCACATGACTGCTGAGAGAGTATAACCCCCGTATTCATAAACGCTCCTCGACTTGAACTTGACTTGCCACCGCCTTCAACGCGTTTCGAACACGCTGCCCAAGGCGGTGGCAAGTCAAGTTCAAGTCGAGGAGCGTTTATGAATACGGGGGTAAGGCGGAGAGGCCACAGCGTCTTACACCAGCTTCTTACACGGGCCGTAACGCGCTAGCACAAACGAGTTAGAAACGCGCAGTCTTTCGTTAATGTTGGGTATTTATTGTCATCGTGGTGCGTGTGTCCATGTGCGCTTCGAGGCGTAGTGGTTAGCGGCGCTAGTTCGGAAGCGAGGGGTCTCTGGTTCGATTCCGCGCTACGGAGACAACTGTCAGAATTTTTTTTTTTTCATAAAAGTAGACGTGGCTACCTACTACTACTACATACTACAGAGGAGGGACAGACCCACACCCTAAGGAGCTTCGCCCCTAAGACGCAAAAACTCAAGCACCCACGCGTGGATCGGAGGAACTTCGTCTGCTTCTTCGCTGACGCCCATCAAAGCGGGTGCCCGCGCATGGCGCGTGGACTAGCGCGCGTCTTCGGCTTTCTAATCGTGCAGCATATTATGTTGCAGGGTGTGGCATTATGTATTTAAGAGCACCGACGATTTAGTAGAAAAATTTTTGATTTTTCGCGGGATATGTTATCTGTATCGATATTGTCATTTTCCAGGTCACCTAAAAGGGTAGGTGTGCGCGATTTTAACCTGTTTCTTCCATGACATGTTCTTGAAAAGGGAGTCAGCCAAGTGCTTCTATTTCTGAGTTGATAGGGAATGTCGGATGGTTTTGTTAAGGCACATAATGTAGGAAAGGTGGTTTCGTTTTGCTTAAGACTCTTGTATTTTAATAGTAAAGTCATACAATAGATGAAAAGAACAAGAATTAAAAGAACCCTGGGAGTGTTAGCAAGCGCCACCACTCCAAACCTAGGGGCGGATGTGGAACATCCTTTCTGCCGCAGGCGTCACGAGCACGTGATCTTTTTGGGTGATGGCAACTGGACAATAAACCCACATATGCTACCTGAAGACATCAATGTTGCCGGATTCGAGCCCTCGCTATATAATGAACGAGAAGAAAGGGGACTTAAGGGCTCGATTTTTAGCCAGCGATTTTAGCTAGCGCCACCACTCACAAACTTAGGCGGCAGATGCGGAACATCGGCCGCCTAGGTTGTGGTGGTTCTGAACGGCGCGAGCGCGCGAGGCGCGTGACCCGAGGCGTGATCGAAGGAGAAACGGCGTTGTCTGAGCATTATCGACGTGGTTCCGGGCCAGGAAGGTCGCATCGCCAGCACCGCACTGGCGACGGGAGACTTGGGGGTCTGGCCGAGTCCGTGACGTTGGCCGTCCACGGTGTGGCCGTCGACCTCGGCAAGTTCGGGCGAGGCTCCTGGACGAGCTGCAGCTTCTCACGGCAGGACCAGGCACCCCAGAGAGGCTCCCCCTTCTACGGCAGACCGGCACGTGCGATGATCCCCGGAACGCCACGTCGGCTCTCGGGAAAGGAGCGAGACGGAAGCAGCGGCCGAGCACGTCGCTAGGCCTAACCCGTCACCTCTCCCGGCCACGTCAGCAACAGCGACCGGGTCAAACAGGCTCCGAAGATGAGCGGGTGAACGTACCGACTGCAAGGCAGCCACGACTATGCGACAGTCGGCGAAAAGCAACGACTTCAAGAAAGGCCCAACGAGATTCTCGCCTAACACTCCCAAGGTAAGGTCTAGGTTCTAGGTAGATTATAAGGTAGATTATAGGTAGAATTAGGTAGGTTCTAGGTATAATTGGGTTTTCTCGAACATTAAAATTATAATCCGACGCCTATTGGTAAACAATCCGACGGCGAATCCGACGCCGAATGGTAAAGTCGCACTTTAACTTTTTCTGATGGATTTCATTTTGATAAATTCAATTTTTGTTCACCAAAACCTTGCACCACGTGGAGGGTTAGATGATTTTCTCCGCCACCCTCGATCACACGCCGGTTGGCAACGGCAAATTTTCTGCGCTATCGCGTCAAAAGCCGAGTACGCCTAAGCACTTCTTACGAGTTGTCAATGCGAAAGCATTAGTGTCCCATTGAACGACGCTGAGCGATCCTTCAAGTTTCGCACTGCGAGGAATGCTTGCGTTAATGCTTGTTCTGCCCGCCGTGTATTGGGAGAGTTGACGATGGGGGTGGATCTCGCTGCCTGCCTGTTCGCTCGTTTTGCTGCGTTCCTCCGCTGCCTTACTTGGTCTGCGGTGTACTGGCCGTGTTTCGCTGCTGCCGAGGTGTTGCGGCCCGCCGACGATGTTGATGCGTCAGGCTCCCTAGCGGCACGTGCTGCCCGAGCCATGAAGCGCGAGCCAGCGTCACGAGTGCGCGAGGCTCGCTGGTGTCGTGGCGTCGCAGCCAATGACAAGTTGGGTGCCGATTTTAAATGCGAAGCATTTCTTGGCGAACATTTGCTACTTTGACAGACACTATCTATCTATCTATCTATCTATCTATCTATCTATCTATCTATCTATCTATCTATCTATCTATCTATCTATCTATCTATCTATCTATCTATCTATCTATCTATCTATCTCTGTCTGTCTATCTGTCTCTAGTCTGTCTGTATCTATCTGTCTGTCGTCTGTCTGTCTGTCTGTCTGTCTGTCTGTCTGTCTGTCTGTCTGTCTGTCTGTCTGTCTGTCTGTCTGTCTGTCTGTCTGTCTGTCTGTCTGTCTGTCTGTCTGTCTGTCTGCTGTCTGTCGTCGGTCTGTCTGTCTGTCTGTCTGTCTGTCTGTCTGTCTGTCCGTCCTGTCCTGTCCGTCTGTCTGATCCGTCTGTCTGTCTATCTGTGTCTGTCTGTCTGTCGTCGTCTGTCTTCTATCTATCTATCTATCTATCTATCTATCTATCTATCTATCTATCTATCTATCTATCTATCTATCTATCTATCTATCTATCTATCTATCTATCTATCTATCTATCTATCTATCTATCTATCTATCAACTTGGTATGTACCAAAATTGGCATAGTATGAGAGGAGTGTATGACGAAATTAAATGATAGTTTTTGACATGAATATGATGACGTGTGCAATGTAGGTCATGAAACAGCTGCCTATGTCTTGGTGCTCTCATAGTCGTTTCGTTAAATTGGTAGGTACCAAAATTGGCATAGTATAACAGCAGTGTATGACGAACATAAGTAATAGGTCATGACATAAATTGCATGACATACGTGTCATGTAGGTCATGAAAAAGCGGCCTAAAATGACAATGGCCCAGCGAAAAAAACATTAACACTCAAAAACCAATGAAATGGGTTCTAACGTGGGTGCTAAGGGAAGGAAACACTAAATGATGATGGTAGAAGTCATAGTCATGAGTATGACTCTGCAAAAATGACAATGACTGAGGGAAAAATATTAATACTCAAAAAACAATGTAATGGGTTCTGATGTGGTACAAAGTGAATCAAAAGGCTAAAGATTGATGTTCGAAGTCATAGTCATGAGCATGACTAAGGCTTTCGCCTTGAGGTATCCTAGGCCTAGATAAAGGGACTCCTCAGGACTCATTACATGAATGTCAAGACATGCGTGTCATGTAGGTCATGAAACAACCGCCTACCTTTTGGTGCTCTCATGGCCGTTTCGTTAACATGGTAGGCTCCCCGCGCACTGTTTTCACTGCTACAGACGCCGCCGGCTTTTTCGCTGAATGGGCCATTTGATGCTTCGCATCAGAAACCAAACACGAGGAGCGTGAATACTAACTGCTTATCAAAGCGAAGTGGCTGGTACGCTTAAAAAAGATGGCAGCGGCACTTGCGGATTGCGTCTTTGTTATCATGCGATGTATACGACGCACTAATGAAAATAACGCAGAGCGATTCGTGTCGACCCACTTAGCTTGTTGCCCCTGTTATTCCAGTAACATAAAACAACTACGTAATTTACCTCCTTTGAACGTTTTTATCCAGACTTTGCAGTTCGTGCGAGCGATTTTGGGCTCTTATTTACACCTTCAGATGTTTGTTTGTGTTCAAAATCGTCGTATTCGCAGCTTTCGACGTGGCTTCCCAGGGCGTCTCAGTTGGGCAAGGAGGCCCGGAACAGGGACGCTCCATCTTCGGGATGCCAGCAGGCACGTTCACCCTCTACACCATCCTGATGGCCCTCTTTGTGGTGGCGCTCATTTACGTCTACGTTCTGTTTAGACCGGACCCGGTTCGGCCACCGATAGCCAAGAAGCTGGGCCGGTGGGCCAACGACAGTGCTTCCACTGTCGAATGACGGAAGTGTTGTTACAGAAGTGAATGCATGAAAAGATCGGCTACACTTAACTTGCCTACTCTCGCCTTGTCCTAATTTGACCTAATTTTAGAATCATCTTTAGTGAATGCTAACATTACGAGATTGGTATCTGTTGTGTCTGCGTCATACCCGTCTCGGCGCATGCGCAGTCCGTTTCCTTTCCTTCTTCCCGCTCCCACTTCCTTGCCCACTTCGGGGATAAAAGCAATCGCACACTCCAAATAAACGCTTTGTATGTTCGAACTGTCTGTGCCTCATTAACGGCTCCGGCTCGCGGGCCATGGTTATGCTAGTGCTTAAAAAAAACGTTATCTTGCCCAAAGTACGCGCTCATTATGGTAATATCACATGTCATTTTTCATGCATTTCCTTGTGGAACTCCTTGCCTTTAGTTTTGCAAGACCACATACAAATTTAATAAATGATCTGCAAATGTGTTTTTATTTATTTGCACAAAACAGCACGTAAAAAGCTGCTTTAGCGTTATTATTACACAAAAACATGTTTTGTTTAATTTTGAGTGCTTTCTATTGGATGTACAATTATATGAAACGTAAAAAGTATCAGGTGGCCGCTGAAGTTGGAGGGCAGACGACAAGATTCTCGCTCGCTTTGGAACTTGTCGTGTTTTCTCGCCTTTCTTCGCTTGATTCTATGCTGCATTGTAGGTGAGTAAACTTCATTGAGATATGTAATATAGGTGAATGAAAGCGTTTTATGTAGGATTTTTTTAACACGTAATTTGTGTAGCCATATCCACGTTTTAGACGAAGCCTCGTACAACACCAGTCAACACAAGCCTCGCGGACACATAACCCATCATTCCAATGACGGCACATCGCCCTTTAAGAAACTCGCATAGATGGTGGCGCCAGATTACCCTTTAAGTGTTATAGTGAGAAACCCTATGGGCGAGGACACTGGCGAGACGCGATCGACCAGATAATGTAGCAGCGTAGCCGGTACACAGCCTGCAGCATTCGCAACGCAGAAACAGTCACCGCAGCAGAGGAGGTTGCCATTGCGCTTGCGCTAGCTGATCCTATTACCAAAGTCGTCATAAGTGATTCTCAACAGGCGATCCGCAACTACGATGCCGGCCGTATCTCTCGCCCGGCATCACACATTCTGCATTCTACTCCCCCCTCCTCCACATCCCGCTTACTCCTGTGGGCTCCAGCCCATGAATCGCTCAGGGGAAACGTCCAGGTGCATACACTTGCTCGAGATCTTAGCTGCCGAGCCGAGTGTAGGATCCACCGCCCCGATTCCCCTGACACCACTATCTCGCGCGATTCTCTACTCACCACTTACACGGACATCCTCCAGTACTACCGACTCGGGAGATGCATATATCCTCCCGCACACCGTGATCTAACAAGGCGCGAGGCCGTCCAATGGCGCAAACTACAAACAGGTAGCTTCCCACACCCCCTCTTATACAGTAAAATCTTTCCGCAACAAATAACGCCTCGGTGCAAACACTGCTCAGCTCCGGCCACTCTCATACACATGGCGTGGACTTGTACGCACGACAACACAGACAAAACAAACACCCCAGAGTCGTGGGAGTCCCTCCTGCGTAGCTCCGAGCCAGCAGACCACGTCGGCTCATCCAGCGTGCGGTGGAGGCCGCGGAATCCCAAGGGATCCCCGCCGACCTCCTCTAAGCAGCGCAACCGGTCCTTGGACTGGTCCCCTCTTTTTGGGCGAAATAAAGAAATTCACCAGCGGCGGGCGTCCGTCGGCCCGGTGACGGAAGCGGATACCTATCGGCGGGACGACGCAAGTTCATTTAAAACGCAGGAGAGAGCTTGCGAGGCCAAGGAACGCTCGGATACCACAAGTTGCCATAGAACAGCGTCTGCAAGCGGCGTCGCGTCACCGTATCTGCGTCGTCAAGGTGATGCCCTCTCCCCCATGCTGTCCCCTCACCACGGTGACGTACTTTCGCGCGTCCCTTCAATCATTTCGGATTTCCCGCGAAGCACCAGTTGCTATACCAACGGGAGACTAAGCCAGTAAAACCTTTTCTGTCTTGAAGTTGCGTCGTACCGGTGATAGGTATCCGCTGCAGTCACTGGGCCGATCGGCACGCGACGCTGCTATTTTATCTGGTCGATCGCGTCTCGCATGCAAGCCGAGAAGTGTCCACACCTAAAGAGTATATATCGTACACCGTGCTCAGCGGTAAATGCGAAAGAAATGCGTGATCATTACGACGTACCTCTTTGAGGTCCCGGATCCATTGTTCAAAGTGCGTTTACCACATTGCAGATTGTTGTAGGGCATCATTGCATTCTTCTTCTTTCTGGGGTTTTACGTGCCAAAACCAGTTCTGATTAGGAGGCACGCCGTAGTGTAGGGCTTCGGATTAATTTTGACCACCTGGGATTCTTCAACGTGCACTACAACGCAAGCACTCGGGCGTTTTTCCATTTCGCCTCCATCGAAATGCGGCTGCCGCGGCCGGGATTCGATTCCACGATCTCGTGCTCAGCAGCGCAACGCCTTAGCTGACTGAGCCACCCCGGCGGGTGACATCATTGCAGCACATCCGTCCTGCCTCTTCGAGGAGCGAAGTGCAAGTGACGGTGTCCCGGAGCAGACCACCGTCAGTGCACTCATACATACATACATACATACATACATACATACATACATACATACATACATACATACATACATACATACATACATACATACATACATATACATACATACATACATACATACATGGATACTTAGATACAGACACACACACATATACATGCATACATACATACATACATACATACATACATACATACATACATACATGCATACATACATACATACGTACATACATACGTACACACATACAAGCACGCACACACATATACATACACACACATCCATACATACATGCATACATACATACACACATACATGCATACACACACATATACATACATATATGCATGCTTCGACACACACATAACCATACATACATAGATACATGCACACACGCATATACCTACACACATCCACGCATGCACACACATATACATACATACATACATACATGCATGTACACATATACATACATACGTACACAAACATACATACATGCATACATACACACATACATGCATACACACATATACATACATGTACACACATATACATACTGTAATGAAAAAGAGTAGCTTGCGCCTCAGCGGCATCGTCACCGGCATGAGCTCGTGGCTGCTGTCCTTGGCCGAACGCTTGTGACTGCTACCCGTTCGCCTGCATCCATTGCTAATAAACCTCTTAGCAAGTGGTGGCGGTTGCTGGGTTTCGACCACCCTGGAACTTCGGAGTCGCACTCTACCACCCATCATGCCCGAAGACGCAAGCGGCACTCCTCCAACTCCTCCACCGGTGCCGCCCACCCTGTTTTGTGCCGGTGCCTTGCGTCTGCGAGATCCCCCTATCTTCTCCGGCACAGATGAAAAAGACGTTGAAGATTGGATCTCCTCATACGAGCGAGTGAGTGCCCATACCCATTGGCACGATGCTACCAAGTTGAGAACCGTCGCATTCTATCTGTCGGACGTTCCGGAACTAGTAGTTTTTAAAGCATGAAGGTGACCTCACTACGTGGTTGGTCTTCAAGACCTTGTTTACCCAAGTTTTCGGTCGGCCAGAAGTAAGAAAGCTCCGTGCAGAACACCGTTTGCGTACCCGATCCCAGGAGATCGGAAACAATTTCACGAGATACATTGAGGACATTGTCGACCTTTGCAAACGGGTGAACGCGTCGATGTCAGAGGAGGAGAAGATCAAACGTATCATGAAGGATACTGAGGATGACGCGTTCCAAATGTTATTATCGAAGAGTCCTGGCACTGTCGTAGAAGTGATAGAATTCTGCCAGAGTTACGACGAGTTGCGCAGGCAACGGCTTCACACGCGGCGTCCCCCTGCGCCCGCGGACACTCTGTCCAACCTTGGAGTTGGCGATGACCATGCTCCTCTGTTACTCAAGATTCAGGAATTTGTTCGAGCAGAGGTCGCTCGCCAGCTATCATTGATGTGTTTCCGGGACTTGCGGGGACAGCTATCCTGGATGCGGGGACTTGCGGGCACTTGCTCCTGGATATAGCGCATACAGCGCCTACATCCAGGTGCAAGTTTCCCAAGCAATTCCTCCAGCCCGTGATCCGATGCCAGTCACTGCACCTCTCACGTACACAGAAGCAGTAGCCCGGCCTCGTCCAGAAACGCTCTCGCCGCCCCCTAAGCGTTGACCTCCGACCTTTTCGCCGCCACCTATGCCGCTACCAGACCGACGGCATTTCCCGACTTCTGAACAATGGCGCACCTTCGGCGACCGTCCAATATGTTTTGCTTGTGGTGCTGCTGGTCATGTGGCGCGCCATTGCCGTCGTCGCATGCTTCCATTTCCGAACATCTGGCGAGCGCCACCTTTCCCCGCTCAGTTTTCCTCTTCGCCTTCCAGCCTTCCACCCTCTTCTTTTTGCCCTGAACGCACACCCGCGTCTACCCGCCGCTCACCATCTCCACGTCGTCGCTCGCTTTCACCGATGCGTCGCCATGCCGGACCCACCGAGCAGGAAAACTGATGGCCGCAGTTCCGGAGGCACAAACTGCGTCCCCGTCGCAATGCACAAGTCCTCGTACCTCTCCAGCCAACGTAATTGAAGTGTGTGTCGAAGGGATCGCCGTCCTGGCACTTGTCGATACAGGAGCCACCGTATCCGTAATTTCCGCCCATCTCTGTCGCGTACTAAGAAAAGTTCTGACGCCTTTAGCCGACCTCTCCCTTCGAACCGCGAACGCTCAACACATTACGCCTCTCGCTGCTTGTACTGCTCGAGTCTTCATTCAAGGACTTCTGTATACCGTCGAATTCGTCGTGATGCCCTCGTGTTCCCATGACATTATATTAGACTTGGACTTCCTTGCAAATAATAACGCCATTATTGACTGTTGTCACGCCGAACTCGAACTTTCTGCGCTTCACGATTTCGCGACAATCGACAACCGCCCTTCTAGTGCTAAACTGTTGGTGTCCGACGACAATGCCGTTCCTCCGTGCTCTTCCCTGCTTGTGCCTGTGTCCTGCGCCGCTATTTCTGATGGAAGTCTCCTCTTTACGCCCTCTGAAGTGTTCATTCGCCGCAAACGTTCTCCGCTGCCCTTTGCTCTCCTTACTCTTCACAGTGGCGTCACGAAGATGCTCGTCGACAATCCCACGAGGTGCCCTTTACCTTTATTTCATGGCGAATGCCTAGGCCTCGTTCAGCCAGTCGACACCTTTTGCACCTGTGACGCTCCTGCCGCTTCTACTTCTCCGGACCTTAGCGCACTTACTTGGGACCCTGCGGTTGATCAGTCCCTCCTCGACGCTTTCCACCGCTCCGTTGACGACGAAACGTCCTCTTCCGAATGAAGCCAGCTGCTCACTCTCCTGCAGAAGTTCCGCGCTTCTTTTGACAGCCCTGCTTCCGGTTTGGGTCGCACGTCGACCGTTTTTCACCCGATCGATACAGGCAGTCATGCACCTCTACGGCAAACCCTTATCGGGTATCCGCCTCGGAGCGCCGTGTAATTGACGACCATGTTGCTTATATGCTGAAGCGCGGCGTTGTGCAGCCTTCCAACAGTCCCTGGGCGTCACCGGTCATTCTTGTTAAGAAAAAGGGTGGCTCTGTTCGGTGCTGCGTCGACTACCGACGTCTGAACAAGATAACACGCAAGGACGCTTACCCGTTACCGCGCATCGACGACGCCCTCGACTGTTTGCAGGGAGCGGAGTTCTTTTTCTCACTGGATTTACGTTCCGGATACTGGCAAGTCCCTATGGCACCATCTGATCATCATAAAACAGCATTTGTGACACCTGATGGATTATACGAATTTACCGTGATGCCTTTCGGCCTGTGTAACGCTCTGGCCACTTTTGAGAGGATGATGGATAATATTTTACACGGCCTCATATGGAACACATGTCTGTACTACCTGGATGACGCAGTTGTCTTTTCCTCTGATTTCCGCACACATCTCAGCCGTCTCGAGCACGTTCTGACATGTCTGACTGATGCGGGACTTCAACTCAACTTTAAAAAATGTCGTTTTGGTGCCCGACAGCTCACCATTCTTGGCCATGTTGTCTCGCGAGACGGCATTCTCCCGGATCCAGCCAAGCTCCGCGCAGTCGCCGACTTTCTCAAACCAACGACGTTAAAGAAGCTTCAAAGTTTCGTTGGTTTGTGCTCCTATTTCCGACGCTTCATTCGAAATTTCGCATCCATAAGTGCACCCCTGACAGACCTTCTACGCGGCGACAAAGTACTTTCAGCTTGGTCGCCCGCCTGCGATGACGCCTTCACGAAATTACGCCGCCTGCTAACCTCGCCACCTATTCTCCGTCACTTCGGCCCTGCAGCCCCCATCGAGGTCCACACCGATGCCAGCGGCGTCGCACTCGGCGCCGTCTTCGCGCAAAGGAAGGTGGAGTTCGATGAATATGTCGTCGCGAATATGTCGTCGCCTACGCGAGCCGCACTCTGACAGAAGCCGAAGCTAATTACTCGGTTACAGAGAAAGAGTGTTTAGCCATTATTGGGGCCCTTGGGAAATTTCGCCCTTATTTATATGGTCACACTTTCGACGTCACCACTGACCATCATGCCCTTTGTTGGCTGTTCACCCTTAAGGACCCACCTGGCCGACTTGCTCGCTGGGCCCTTAAGCTACAGGAGTACGACATCCGCTTTCTTTACCGTTCCAGCCGCAAACACACGGACGCTGAGGCCCTTTCTCACTCACCGGTCTCATCTGACAGCGCTTGCCTATCCGCCCTTGAGCCCACACTTCCATCCAATGCACTGCGCAACATGCCGTCCGAGAAGCGCACGGATCATCAGCTCATCAGCCTCCTTTCTGATCCATCCACCTCTTCAGCGTCTCACGCTCTTCGCCGCCAGGCTACCCACTTATGCATTCGCGATGACCTTCTTTATCATCGCAACTACCTTTCTGAAGGTCGCAAGTGGTTCCTTGTGATAACCCGCCATCTCCGTGACGTTATCTGCGAAGCTTTCCACCCAGACCCACAGTGCGCGCATGCCGGCCTCTTCAGGACCTACGCTCGACTACGCCTCCGATTTTATTGGCGCGGCATGTATAACTACGTGCGAAAGTTCATTAGCTCCTGTGCTCAGTGCCAACGCCGAAAATTACCTCCCGGACAAGTCTACCCGTCCCAACCCCTTCCCAGCCCTAGTCGACCTTTTGATCGTGTTGGTATTGACATATACGGACTGCTACCATCCACTCCGGCGGGGAACCGCTGGATTATTGTTGCAGTGGATCACTTGACCGGTTATGCTGAAACAGCCGCTGTGCCGACTGCCACCGCCCGCGACGTTGCATCGTTTCTGTTACGCCATTTCGTTCTGCGCCATGGTGCCCCTCGCGAACTCCTGAGCGATAGAGGCCGAGCCTTTCTTTCCGATGCTTTGAAGGCACTACTCGACCAATGCCGAATCGTCCACCGTACAAGTAAAGCGTACCATCCGCAAACTAACGGCATGACAGAGCGATTCAACCGTACTCTTGGTGATATGCTCTCAATGTACGTCGCCTCTGATCATTCAAATTGGGACCAAGTTCTCCCTTTCGTAACGTATGCGTACAATACTGCGGCTCAAGCAACTACTGTATTTTCCCCGTACTTTCTCTTATATGGACGAGAACCATCTAATACGTTCCATACAATTCTTTCATATAAACCTGATGCGTCTGAAAGTACTCCGCTGTCTGAAGCAGCTCAACATGCTGAGGAATGCCGCCAGCTTGCCCGCTCTTTTTCCACCGAGGACCAGTGGCAGCAGCAATCCCGGCAACCTGCTGACCGTTCTCCACCAACTTTTTCCCCTGGCTCTCCGGTGTGGCTTCAGGTACCACCTATGACACCCGGCCTTTCCGCAAAACTTGTCGCAAAATACGTCGGACCCTACCGCGTTCTGGAGCAAACGTCCTCCGTGAATTAGCTCGTGGAGCCCCTCACGCCATCGACAGACTTGCGCCATCGCGGCCGCGAACTTGTCCACGTCTGCCGCATTAAGCCGTACTATACGACCCAGTAGTAGTGTCTTCGCCTTAAGCCGCCAGGATGGCGCCTTCTTCTGCCGAGGGTGATTGTAATGAAGAAGAGCAGCTTGCGCCTCAGCGGCATCGCCACCGGCATGAGCTCGTGGTTGCTGACCGTGGCCGAACGCTTGTGACTGCTGCCCGTTCGCCTGCGTTCATTGCTAATAAACCTCTTAGCAATACATACATACATACATACATACATACATACATACATACATACATACATACATACATACATACATACATACATACATACATACATACATATACATACACACATATACATACAATCATGCATGCACACACATATATGTACATATATACGTACATACATGAAAACACGCATACATACATACACACATATATGCATGCACACACATATACACATACATACATACACACACATACATACATACATGCATGCATGCATACATACACACATACAGACATACATGCATGCACACACATACATAGATACATACATACATACACACATACATACATGCGCACACACATATACATACATACATACGCAAATACTCGCTCTGCTAAGCTTCCCGTCTCTTCCCCAACTCTATCACGTGACCTGCTTCCCACGCTTCACAGACATACTCGCTCGTGTAACGTACTTTGCGTACACGTTAAAGAACCAGACGTACACAAAGTTGATACGGAACCCTACACCACGGAGTCACCTATAACCCACTGTGCAGATTGAAAGCGTTGAAGACCGCAAACACTCTTTTATCTCACAATCCAAATCCTACTGGAGGTCTTGCCTCACGAAATACTCAACACAGATGATATACTTGTACTTCACTCTCTCCAGCAACTTACGGCACTTAGGATTTCACTCTTTCTATTTCGGCGTTCGAGGTCCATTCTATTTTAAATAAAATATACGTTCCCCGTTATTGTGTAATGCGTGTTTGCAAATGTGGAGCACTTGCCAAGCCTTTAACCTTAGTTCTATTTTACTGCTTCAGTGTTGACACTACATAATTCACTATTATGTGGAAGCATGTTGCACTGTCTAGAATATTTTGAGGTCATTTTTTCTGAGCTTTATAATTCACTCCGGCTTGTGCGAAACTTGAGATGCAGTAAGAATAAATAAATAAATAAATAAATAAATAAATAAATAAATAAATAAATAAATAAATAAATAAATAAATAAATAAATAAATAAATAAATAAATAAATAAATAAATAAATTTTTATTCGCAGAGTACACTGGGCGCCTTCAATCCGTGCCTTTGTTGAGTGCATCTGTTTTACAAAATTTTTCTGACTTGATGCCGCTGCAGCAAGGTTGGGATATTGCGCAATCATCATTGGAAGAGATCGGCATAAGACTGAAAGAAGAACAAGACGAAGACGGGGATCTCGGTGATGGAGCGTATCGAAGAAGAAAGTGATTCGAAGCTGTCGGTGGAGGACGAGCCGCCGATGTCCAGTGCACCGTCCAGCTCTGAGACGATCCCGAAACGCCATGGAAGCCCCACCGTCATGGCCGCCCAGGACGACGATAGAATGGCCCCACCACGCACCATGCGCTTCATTCCGGTGCTGGATGACGGCAGGCTGTCAGCTTCTGGCAGCAGCCACAGTGCGCAGTTCTCACTGGACGACGAAAGCCTGATGGGAACAGTCAGCGCTCCATCGGAAGGTGCGTATTCGAATGTTTCCGTTGTCACCGCTTGCGGCACCAGCGATGTCAAGTGGGTCGAACCGAACAGATTTTTGACCAGTTCGCATCTAAGCAATCGGGCAGGTTATGAGAGTGGCAACTAGTAATAATTTGCTCTGCACTCCGTAGTATGCTTACAAGCTTTCATAAATGAATAGCTACCTTTGGATCTTTCTGTTGTTCTCGTGGTCGGTGGTCGGGCATTCAGCGCCGATACAAGGGTGCCGAGGCAAAGGGCGCTCTCGAGCTACAGAGTTGGGAGGGCCGAGAGCATCACTGTTCGGTGGGATGCACTTCGTATAAAAATGTAGATCGGCAGGCGAATGCAGCTCGCGCGACGTCAGGGGGCCAACTCAAACTGTAATACATGTTGACTAAGATGTAGGTTTAGATACATTCAATAGGGCTAAACAGTTTTTTCTTGCTCCAGTATGAATGTCGTCAGGCGCAAAAGAATAAGGCATCTAGAAGATGGTATCAAATATGCACGTCTATTTTCCATGTATAACTGACTACCGGTAGTTTTGAAAACAAGCGAAAGGGTTTCCACAAAGATGGAGGCGTGAAGCGATCAGCAGTTGGCGATCAAGAGATGACTCACATGGAGCCACCGTTTTGACAAAGGTCAGGGCAAGAATTGATTTCTTTGTCATTGGCTATACGAGTGTTCCTTGTTATGCAGAACACTTTATTTTTGAAACAAGTTTATTTCTATGCCCCTGCCGCTTTAGCTCATATTGGCTAGTTGTCTAGGCGTCCATTGACAGCAAAAAAAAAAAAAACTTCACTGATAATTTTGCGAATCACATAAAATGTGCTGATTGCCGTTTTCATGGCTCACTTTGGAACACATGGAGTAATTGTAAGATGTAAGATGAGGTATTCTAAACTCATGTATGCTTAGCAGAAATCGTAAAATTAGCACTACATCCGAGATGCTATCCACAAGTTATGCTAAAAAATTTAAAAAAGTTAATGAGCAATCCATCCTCAAGATATGCTGAATGTGATTCAGCGTTCCATTTGAGATCGTTGTAAAAACGCTAGAGGGACGCATTTGGGTAACCATTAAAATCAAATTCCACTGTACTTCGTAGCACATATTAAGGTCTCACATCTCGAAAGTGGTGCTTTAGTCTCAAGATGTCTGCTTCGCAGACATTCCTTCATTACTACTCGACTTCAAAACTGCAGTTACATAGCGTACAAAGTAAAAAAAAGTTAATCAGCACACTCCTTGTAATTGGTTTCCACCACTCAAAAATACCACCGCTCACCTTGTAACTGACGAAATTTTGTCGACCGTTTTCTTGCTGCTAATGTCCGCCTAGCCACGTGGCCTATCTGCAAAAATGGCGAGGGTCTATTTCTCTAAACAGAGTGCATCGCTTTAAAAGAAACGCCTGAGCCACGTCACTCGGTCTCGTGGATGAGTAACACAAGCAAATGCCAAATGCGAGGGAACTGGAGGTGCTCGATTAGTGGAATAGGTGTGCTTTGTCAACAAGTGCAGGGGTCTCCACGAGTTGGTATCTCGTGACTTCGTATACATAGCGCGCGATGAAAAGTTGCAAAAATAGATACACGAGTATACAAATGTCCCAATATCTCTCTCTTTGTTCTTGTTATATTGTGTGCAGTGTATTCTAAGGAGCAGGGGTGCAAAAAAAAGAAAAGAAAACGTACAACTCTGTGTCGCGATTCTGCAGCGATGCCTTTCGCGATGCTATTTCATTTCGAGCTTTTCCCACTTCATCATTGGTGAGAATGACACTCCACTTGCGTTATCAATGTGAACTGTCAGCGAAAAGAGTGGGACAGAACGGAGCTTAAGGCATTGCCACAAAATATTGGTCCTGATGTGTTACCAATACCGATGGCTTTGTTTGATTTTTATTCATCATTTACTCCTAACACCTCAAAGGTTCCGAGAATCAGTACATATATAGTAGAGAATCAGCACATATACTTGGAAGGCTTGGTGTTTGCTCGCGCGGTGAGTTTTTAATGATTGAGGCAGTTTCATTTCTTGCATTATTTCGGGCTGCGTCTTACGGGCAGTGGCTATTTAGAGTGTCTGGATGAGGGCCTTCCAGCTATGCTAGGTATTAAATAATTGGTGTTCTTATATGTTAAGTAGCTGTAGAGTGTCCTCGCATCAGTTCAGTATTATTTCCATATTCTGTAAACTTGACAAAACACTAAAGAATTGACAACTCCTCATTAGTTTTGCAGCAAAATGCTACTCATTATTTGAAGACGCAAAAGAAGTGATGAAACTAAATTTTCAATAGACTTAATCGACAGGCGCCGGAAGTGTGTTTATTGCGAGATGTGTCTGCTGCGTCGTGCGATTTGCCCAAGTGATTGAAACTATTAAGACTTTGTTAAGACACAATAAAAAAAAAGACTCTCGAAAAAAAAATGACAGTCACTTTGGCATACGCCAAAGAAGGTGAAGGCGAAAGCCTCCGCGCTCAAGAGACATTCATTAATTTACTTGACATTCATATTCGAATGCGTTGTTAATTCTTATTACTTGTTTTCGCCCACCGAAGGTCATGGGTTCAAGTGCCTTATTTGACGCTACCTTAATTGACTGTGCCTTAACTTCGCACGTAAATAATACCAAAGATCGTCGGCTTGACTCCAACCAAAGGTTGAGGGTTCGACTGCCCTAATTAGCTTTATAATAATTAACTCTGCCTTAATTAACTTCGCCATAACACCAAAGGTCGTAGGTTCGCCTCCCGCATAGGCTACAGGGTTCGACTACCACCGATGTCGTGGGTTCGAGTGCCTGAATTACCTCTTTCTTAATGAACTTTGCCTTTTTTGGCATGTTGAGCGGCATCGCAGCCAGCAGTGGAAGACGACGACGACGACGACGACGACGAACGCGCGAGCAGTGGCACGAGCGCGTCTCGGCGGCGCGAGGCGAGCACACATGGCTTTCTGTACCGCACGCCGCGTTTTCAAGGCCACCGTCTAATGCACCCGCCGCGGTGGCTCAGTCAGCTAAGGCGTTGCGCTGCTGAGAGCGAGGTCTCGGGATCGAATACCGGCCACGGCGTCCGCATTTGGATGGAGGCGAAATGCAAAAACGCCTGCGTGCTTGCGTTGTTGTGCACGTTAAAGAACCCCAGGTGATCAAAATTAATCCGGAGCCCTCTACTACGGCGTGCCTCATAATCAGAACAGGTTTTGGCACGTAAAACCCCAGAAAGGAGAATAACCGTCTCGTCTCATGAAGCATTAGGAAAGCTTAAGAAATGCTTTCAGGAAATTAAAGACAGAACGTCTTCGTCATGCAGGGGACTGGCCACGGCCGCGTAAACCATCGGCGTACTACCTCTGCGTGCAGCGTTGCACCATCCTGTCCACCGTGTGTCTCGTGATGCTCGCCTTCGGCGCGGTCATTACGGGCGTCTCGAAGCAGAAGAGCCACCACGCCATGTTCTACATCGAGGTGCGGCACACCACGGAACGTAGCGAAGCGACCTTGGCACCCGATTACACGGTGGTCAAAGTCGGTGACGGCCGCAGGGCGCTCGACGACGACACGACTGTGCGCAACGACACAGCGTCGGGCGACGCACCCCTTTTGCACAACGATACGAGGTTCGACGAAGTGGACGAGGAAAGCGAGTAGACCCGCCGGCTACCATTAAAGCCTCTAAAAACTAAACCACTCAGCCGATACGAAAAATCTCTGCTTGAAGGTCTCACCAAACTTCTTCGAATAAATTGCACATTTATTAGAACAAATGTCTCCGTTTTGCTGTTCGACCTAATAATTGAGTGTGAAATCTCAACCAGATTTCTCTCCTGCATCGCCGTGGCTATTGTATGGATCGCAGCCCACTGGTATAAGGACACGGTCAATAAACTAAAACAAACACAGCTCTTGTTCTCACATCGCTGTGATAAAGTATAATCTTTTCAGCAAGCCTATACAAATATTAAAACAGGCAGCTACAGATATCCAGTAAGGAACACTAGGTCTTGAGATAAAGAAAATTTTTATTGATTGATGGATTGATTTATTGACTGATATTCAGGGCGTACGGCCAATCACTGCCCAAAGTGACAATGCGCTCCATTCCAACAATACACGTGCACCTGATCAATTCATATTAAAGCGAAAGCCTAAAGTGGTTCGCTGCGCGATGGCCTTGAATAGAACCCGCGGCGTCTAGTCGAGTGGTGAAAAAGAAAAAAAAAAACACCGCGTATCCACGGGGTGAATGATGATGAGTGGGCGAAGCTCCGGAGGGAATCATCGGTAAACCGTCAATCTTCCGTGTAATTCGCCCAGTCTCGCCTCACTAAATCGAACGATTGACTTCCACTAATGACACGCGCCATATGTGACGTCATTCCTATTTTATAACAGCGCCCTTCATTATAATTGCACCATCTCCCGCTTAAGGGGACGCTAGCACAAACGCGTTAGAAACGTGCAGTACTCTCTAGTAAGGGGGAGAGGCCACAGCGTCTTACGCAGCCGTTTACACATGCCGGAACGTGCACCGCGTTTGCCGACACCATCAACGCCTTCAACGCGTTTCGAACGCGCTGCCCAAGGCGGTGGCAAGTCAAGTTCAAGTCGAGGGGCGTTTATGAATACGGGGGTAAGGCGGAGAGGCCAAAGCGTCTTACACCAGCTTCTTACACGGGTCGTAACGCGCTAGCACAAACGCGTTAGAAACGCGGTCTTTCGTTAATGTTGGGTATTTATTGTCATCGTGGTGCGTGTGACCATGTGCGCTTCGTGGCGTAGTGGTTTGCGCCACGCGTTCGGAAGCGAGGGGTCCCTGGTTCGATTCCGCGCTACAGACACAACTTTCCAATTTTTTTTCATAAAAGTAGACGTGGCTACCTACTACTACTACATACTACAGAGGAGGGACAGACCCACACCCTAAGGAGCTTCGCCCCTAAAAAAAAACGTGACCTTCTCCGAGCGAGCGGCAGGTAGAGAGGGGAACGAGAGAAAAAAGAAAAACGGGTGTTTCGTCGGTGACGTCATGCGGCGGCCGCGGTGGCGGCTGTGGCGACAGTCGACTGCGAAGCGAGAAAGACGGCGCTGGAGGGCGCTCGCCCGGGGGCAAAGTTAGGGTGCCTCGATGCCCAGCGCCGCCGTCCATGGTGGAGACAACCCCGCTGGCGCCGCCATATTGTGTCACACGAGCTGAGACTCAGCTACGCTTGCGTTCATAAAGTGTTACTCGCGGCGCGCTTCCAAGTGCTTTGCCTTGATGAGGATTTTTTTATCGGTGTCCCATCTGCATATCTTTATAACCAATAGCCGTTAACTCGTCGAAGGTCGAAGACGTAAATGTATGGCGCCGGGAACATGCCCCAAGTTGCCTAATTCAATCACATTTAATATGCCGTGTGTATGTTTAAAATACGCACTATTTTTTTTGCGCTTCGATGCTTGGTATATAAGGTTTGCGACCCCCTGTGTGTGGAAGTTTTTCTTTTTCGCTGTTGTATTTTGGTTTACACGTCACGCCTCCTTTACCGTAGCCAGCCACTCGCGCACGGCGGTTAGTTTCCCTTGCGTTGCGCGTGCTCTTCGCGTTCGTTGCAATTATTTGACGATATCTACGCGCAATTTTTGCTTTTTTTGCCCACAAAACTGTGTGCTGACAGGATTAAGCTGGTGTAAAAATAACTGCGATGTGAAAATAAGGTTTAGTTAGTGCTGTAGAGAAAAATGTAACGTAACTTGTCTGTGTCAATCTTGCGTAGTACACACAAGAAATCAAACGATGCACAAAATACATTTACTTATAATGTCTAGTACAATCAATCATGAAAGAGATATGTACATGAAAAATCATATGTACTGTGTGGCGCCTGAAGGTTATGTTGAAAGACGAGATAAAAAAATTGATTCGCAAGGTAGGCTCGACACACAATTCGGGATCGAGAGAGTTTTTTTTTTTATTTATTCATTACATGGGGGGGGGGGGGTTCAAGTGAGTACATCAACCTTATTACACACAATATAAATCGAAAACAAGAATGCAAACAAGAAAACGCAACCGCGGGTAATATTAATCAAGATATCCAGCCAGATATCCAGCCAGAATACATACATGAGCTACCATCGAATACGTCGCATCAGCCAAACACATCGATGGCGAGTACAGAACATTTCATAAATAACCATTAGAACACTGATAACTACATTGAAAAAATAAACAACACTGCATACATATCACGTACAAAAACCGTAAATGAAACTAAGACAGTCAAATACAGATTAGCAATGTTTTTCACTTCGAAAATATAATCCATGATGATGTAGGGCTGCTGACTTTAACAGACGGCGCCCATCCTGTCGATTTCCCTCGTACTGGTCCTCTTCAAAGTGTTTCTAAGTACAGGTAAAACAACAAAAGTGATTATTGATATGAAAAGTTGCCTTGTGAATACAGAGAACCCATTACAGTGCTTAAAAATAAATTTTAGCAGCAGCAATGGTGTATTACCTCGCTTCACACGTTTCGAAGAAATGCACAGGCTACAACAGACACCATGCCAGAAAGCGCCGAAACATTTTGGTCCCATGATGCCCCTTAACTCTACTACAGCTGGGCATACCGTGCACAGGCATTTAAAGACCGTCACAGTACCCACTACGATCGGGAATGAGCACGAATGACCATCGGCTTACGATCACCACGCTACAAATATGTACAAGTCTAAAAAATCAGCTATGTAACGTAACACTCTGAGGTCCGCAAGATATCTCCTGAGAAATCAGAGAAAATCACAATGTTTCGCTTACCACGTACAAAACAGCCGCTCTCCCCAGACCAAGCACTGCGTTCTTTAGTCCCAAATAACCAGTACCGAAAAAAGAAAAAAAAAAAAAAGAAACAAGAGACACACACGATGTGTGCTTCCCGTGAAAAAGGAAAATAGGTGGCTTACGTGACGATTCGTAGCTAATGTAAGACTATTTCGCGTCTAAGCATCTTCGTCAGTCCTTAAAATAAGGGTACAGACTGCGCCCATCAAAACGAAAAAAGCCTATGCGACGCGCGCTCGCAAACCATACGCTACTCAAGACAGCATCGGTGCAGTGCTTACTTCGTGAGCGAACGTAGGTACGTGAGCGAGGATCAGATAATACTTTCTTATTTAAATGAAAAACACGGTGCGGTAGTCTAAACATTCTTGACACTTACCTCGCAAATGCAGGAGTTATCCGTTGCCTTCCAGTGATCGCGCTTTACTTGGGCTTCCCATCTCTTCCGTCGCTCTGGGTCCCGGGGGAAGCGAAAACAACGCAGTCCTTTACGCGTCGATCCGGCGCACTTGGGAACACAACAGCCCGTCATGTCGACACGATGCACTTGATAGCTCGTCAGTCATGCGGCTGAACACTGTCTAGCAAGTAGAAGCGTCCGCGAAGCATCCGCGCGCACTGTGCCTCGAACTCAGCACCGGCACCAAGCAATCGCAACGGCTCGCTGTGACACAATATGGCGTCGCAGCGAGAAAGCGGCGGCGCGGGGGCTGTCAAAGGTTGGCACCACCCTGAACGGCGGCGCTGGCATCGAGGCACCCTAGGCAAAGTAGACGTGGCTACCTACTACTACTACATACTACAGAGGAGGGACAGACCCCCTAAGGAGCTTCGCCCCTAAAAAAAACGTGACCTTCTCCGAGCAATAAAGGCCCAACCGCATGCACGCGATTTTCGAGCGACAGCGACAAGCGACGGCGACGAGCGACAGGTTTGGCCGTCGCGGAGGGCTATCCGTCGCTGTCGCTGGTCGTGTCGCCGGTTTCTGGCCAGCCAGAAAATATCGCTTGTCGCCCGGAAGTCAGCGCGACGACATCCGCTGGGGACAGCGATTGCACAACAACATGGCAGCAATCAGTCTGCCCGCTTCGATCTGAATTCGCGCTTGCAACTTGCTCTCTGCTGTGACAGCGAAAAATAAATAGTACAATCAGTCATCGCTTCACCTCATCGCTAGCTGAAGTCTAAGTATCGGCGCTCTCTTGTCGTTATTATTGAGATCGGTTGTTTTGTTTTGACGCTGTTAGGCCTGAGACGCCACCGAGAGCCGAGAAAGTGTTTTAAGTTTTACTCAACAGATGGCGCCACGGCACCTTACGCCGGCGGCATGGGACGGAGTTCCACTGGGGATGCATGGGACTGATTTTCTCTGGGGATGATAGCATATTTTAGCTAGGTCTAGATAAAACATTGACCTTTTGATAAAATTGAGATTTCTTTACGCGCGCAAGATAACATTTATTCGCACAACAATGTAAATCCGTCGCTGCTCTTTTTTCGCGATGTCGCGTTCATGTGGTTGCTCCACTACGCGACACGACAGCGCGACAGGGTGTGCCTGTCGCGTCGCTTGTCGCTGTCGCTTGAATATCGCGTGCATGCGGTTGGGCCTTAAATGTTTATTCCTCCTCCTCTCCGAGCGAGCGGCGGGTAGAGAGGGGAACGAGAGAAAAAAGAAAAACGAATGTTTCGTCGATGAAGTCATGCGGCGGCCGCGGTGGCGGCTGTGGCGACAGTCGACTGCGAAGCGAGAAAGACGGCGCTGGAGGGCGCTCGCCCCGGGGCGTATTTCCAATTGCTAGTAGATACAGCGCTCGACCGCTGGCGCCACGCTGCGCCGCTCGCGCGTAACATGTTTCTAGCCGCCGCAGTTGGAACGGAGGAGGCGTTGACGGAGAAAACGCTGGGCTGATGGTGACTAGCCTGCTGTTGGGATCGGTGGTATTATAAACGCATCGCTGTTTTGGTGATCCAAATATAATCTCACTATCAGGGAGGGAGCAGTCTACCTGACTGGATGGATGGACGGATGTAAAACTTTAATGAACGTCCTGAGGTACGCGACTGGAGCAGTATTTTTTATGTGGGGTGTTGCTACGCTGCGCTCCGCAACACCCCAACGACCGCCGCTTCGCGTCGGCGCCCGGCATCACGGCTGCCGCCGTAGCACCGGGGCTCAAGCGACCGCGCTGGCAAACAGAGAGGGAAAAAAAGAAGAAAAAGCGTGATATTAAGAAAAAAAAAATTCCAGACACAGCGGGATTCAAACCAGCGTATGCATGATCCCGAGGCGAGCGCCGTAACCACTCATCCATACAGCCACACTTTCAAAGCGTTGCAGTCATGAGAACCATATGATTGCGTTCGAGCGCCCTCGGTGAAAGAAACCACCTAGAAACGCGGTACGCGCGAGCGGCGCAGCGTGGCGCCAGCGGTCAAATGCTGTATCTACTAGCAATTGGAGTGTTGCCGCCCGGGGCCTAGCCGATTGCGCAGTAGTCCTCGAAAGTACGCTACGGCCGAGGATCAGTGTTGCCAGGTCCGACAAGGCGGCGTAGCCCTAGAGAAGTTCTAGCCCAAATGTAGCCAAATACAAAAAAGTGCAAAACATTTCGTTGCCAAATATAGCCATTATTATTTGCAGTTTTATTTGTGTATACATTTTCACATTCGACTACGGAAATCCTTTTTTTTTGCACAACCCGGTGTAACAAGATGTCCTTGCCGCCGTTACGGTCGGCCCTTGACATCAACATCAGCGACATCATGCTTGCACAGAACACTTTTTTGTTCAGCCCGGAAGCTCCTAAGTTCCAGTGAATCACTTTCCAGTGCTTTTATTTTATGAAAGATAGTACTAAGTTATTATTTTTAGTTATTTACAGTAATACTATTAACTACAAACCCTGCTTTGTGGTGAACGCAAAATTATGTTTACCATCATCGATCTCTCGCGTCATCTCTGCCTACGGCGTAAAAGTTCAGCTGTCCAGTGATCTGCGACGTGCTCAAGGCTTCTTTTTTATGAGCTAAAACAAGTCTTTCGCGCTATGATATCTCGTGTTATTTGTCTCATCGTCCTATCTATATTTCACATTTTTTAATTAGCTTGGCCCGGGTTAGCTGGTACATGATCTATACATTGTTCATTTACATCAACCTGGCCGCCATCTTAGGTCTCTAGCATGGCAAGAACATGCGTTAAAATAAAGTGTCAGACAACAGATGCCACTCGCTCTCTGAATCGGTATCAGCGAAGCTTTAAAAGATTACTGCGCAAAACGGCACGCCAGTGTAAGAAGCGCGCATTCGTTTTCGGTGACGGGCACGTCCCGAACATAACTCGCTCGAAATGGTAAAAGCCGCGACAGCACGCAAGGAGCAAAGGTAAACAACAAATCGATAACAGTGTTTATGCTGCGAAAACCAGTTACTGTCAAAAAAAGGTCACAGTTTCGCCCTAAGGGCGAAGCAATGAATGCGATAGCAACACAGCAATGTCATACGAAGTAAGGTGAGCACCTTTGGTAGCAATATGAATTGTAGTAAACATGAGCTGATTAAGTAAGCAGGTGTGCTGCGGCGTAAGTAGACCGACATGAAGAGAGACTCGATGACCACGAGAAGGCGCGTGTGAAACGGTGGTGTTGATGAGAAGCGCTTCCCGTCGGCAGCGCGTGCGAAGGGACACACCTGTAGCGCTGCACTGCCGATCCGGGCAGCATTGCATGTGTAGCGTACGTTGGAAAACGTGGCCCGACTATTACTAACTGAATGAATAAGCGTGGTGTGAGCGCGCACAAACAAACATGAATAGATCACACTGAATGACTGCAGACAACGACTGGCAACACGCTGGCAGCAAGCATACGCCGCAGCGGGCGAAGGTACGTGCGGTCTATCGCTTCAACGGAAACTGACCCTTACAAAAAGAATTGTTGAAAAGTTGTTGAAAAGTCATTGGTCAATGTCAGCAAATAGCATTGAAAGCACATTGAGGCTTTGTTGAAACATTATTGAGGAAATTGTTGACAGGTGTTGAAAATTGGCCCGCGACATTTTGTTGAAACATCATTGGGTCATTTCAATTTGAGAAGTCATTGATGGATTGTTGAAACCATGTTGAATTCCAAAATTGAAAGCCCATTGAAGAACTGTTGAAGATGTGTTGAATGTCAATATTGAAAATCTGTTGAGACATTGTTGAAATATGTTGAATGCCAATATTGAAACCTTATTGACATAATGTTGGAACTGTGTTGAATGTCAATATTGAAACCCCATTGAAATATTATTGGAGCAGTATTGAATATCAATATTGAAACCCCATTGAGATATTATTGAAGCATTGTTGAACATCAATATTGAAACCTCATTGAAGTATTATTGGATGAGCGTTAAACGTCAATATTGCTTGATGGAGGCAAAAGTTGCTACATATCAGAAACAGGACACAAGAGGAAGAACACAGACAACACACACGTTAAGCACCAAACATGTGTGTTGTCTGTGTTCTTCCTCTTGTGTCCTGTTTCTGATGCACTACGCCTTTTGCCTCCATTATATTATACCATCAAGCCCAACGTGCAATGTTAGTCAATAATGCAACACCATTTAAATATTATTGGAGCAGTGTTGAACGTCACTATTGAAATCACTTGAGAGCCCACTGAAATATGCTGTTTGGTGAATAGTGTTGAAAACTGCACTAGACTTTTCTTTAAATACCGCTGAGCTACGTTGAGTCTCATGGCATTACCACTGATGCCATCCATATTGATGTGGTCCTTGCATACTAGAGGACAGGGGCAAACTTAAATTCCGGCACTTCTGTATTGAAGACCTGGGTAACCTAGGAATCAAAACCACTTTTAGATATAGCCCGTTATAAAACATATAGAGCTGCTAGCAGAACCATTAAGCCAGTTTTTGAATTGGCTTAACACACAAAATCAATACTCCTTCACCAAATGAACAGCTCAAAATTGATGCGGACAAAAAGCATTTTTGCTAGATGAATTGTTTATTGAAGCTAAACATTTGTTAAATGTACAGCCATGTGTGCCTTGAGATCAAAAAATTCCTAACGCAATCTACAAACTGCCAGCAGCTTGATACAATAACGAAATTGAATACTGAGAGATGAAAAGTTTGCGTGGCCCTAAAGTAAAACATTCCTGAAAATTGAAATAAATAGAAAATAAATATTATACAAACATTACAGTAAATACCATTTAAAATGTACTTGATTTCTCTATTTGGTAGCCAGTAACTTAATAATTATGGCACAATCTGCATGAGCCCACTGAGACTCTTATTTGTTGGTTAAATGGTGTGCCCATTTTACTAAACGTTATCTACCTCTGAAACGACATGGTAATTACAATAACTTGTGCCATGGCAGCAATTTATTGAGCTGCATTGCTTGTTGCAGGATCCAGTTGCGTTTTCTGCCATGATTACTAGGTTCCTGGGCAGGTCATTACATACCAAGCGATTTATTCACTTTGACTACTTAAGATTTTTATCTGATACACAGTGGCCATTAGTTACCTGCTGGAAGCCTTAAATGAAACTGGCATTGTAAACTGCCGAGCAGCAGGAAACGAAAGAGAGCTTTATTGCGGGAAGCAGGTGTATTTGTACACAGGCAGACCAGGCTTGCGCATGCGTATAAACAATATTCTTGATGACGTTGCCACTGGTCACATCTTCCTTCCTTTGAGGAAAAAAAAAACCCAGCACATGAGATTGTACGAAAGACTGTACAACCAACTAATAAGTCAATTTGCACAGCTTCCACTGAACTGTCTATGTGCGGCGTTCTGGGAGAGGATACCGTTGCGGCTCTCTGCGCTGTCGTGTGCTTCTACGGAGTGATTCTTGAGGTGCTTGTTGCTCGGTGGTGCACGGTTGAGAGGAGAACTGAGGGGTCGCTATCGTACACTCGGGCTGCTGGGAGGAAGCTTGTCCTTCTGTTGATCTCAGGTGCTCCCTCGTGCGTCGTAGATGCTGCCCATTCTCTGTCTCAACGACATAAGACCGTGGTGTACTTGCCGGGCCTATGACAACTGCTGGTGCCCATGTCCTGTGTGTCGTATCATAAACAGTCACCGTGGAACCCCTGTGAATATCCGGCAGACTTCGCGTTGTTCTGTTGTAGAAAACGCGTTGTTTGCGCCGTATTTCGTCAAGTCGCTTTCGGACAATTTCGGTTGGCACGGTTTGTGGTTCAAGGTGGCGCTCAAGTACTGGCAGTTTAGTCCTCGTCTGGCGGCCCATGAGTCGTTGTGTGGGCGACTTTAGGCGGTCGTCCCTTGGCATGTTCCTCCATTCTAGCAGGACACTGTAGAACTCCAGCGTTCCATACCGGCACTTCTTGAGCAGTTTCTTTGCTTCTTGGACGGCCCTTTCCGCCATGCCGTTACCGCGAGGATAATGTGGACTGGAAGTCTCGTGGACGATGCGCAACTGTGTGGAAAAAACGCGGAAGCACGCACTATTGAACGGGGGGCCATTATCGCTGCATATCTTTGCTGGGATGCCATGAGTGGCGAAGATCTGCATGCACACGTTTGTCACTGCTTCTGCTGTTGTTCGACGCATCTGCTTGATCTCGAAAAAAAAAGAATAGAAATCTACCATAACAAGGTACTCCTCGCCTTCGTGGTAGAAAAGGTCGACTCCGATTACTTGCCACGGCAAAGTAGGTATGTCGTGACTGAGCATGGGTAACCTGGCGTTCCTGCTCTTGTACCTTTGACAAAGTAGGCACGTCTTCGCGAGAGATGCAATATCCGTAGACATGCCCGGCCAGTACATTACTTCTTTGGCTCTTGCCTTCATTTTTTCTTCACCCCCGTGTGCCGCGTGGAGTAGACGAAGTACCTCTTGTCGTTTTGTTGGAGGAATGACGAGTTTGTTGCTTCTTAGGAGGAGACCGTCTTCGACATGGAGTTCATCGCGGTAATTCCAGTACGCGCGTACGGCCTCGGATACCTGTTGCTTGCTCTCTGGCCATTCGTTGCTTGAGTAGTTGCACAATTCCATCATTGTTGCATCTTTCAGTAGAGCTTCACGGATTCCTTGCAGTTGCCGATCAGAGACTGGAAGCGAAGAAAGAGCATGTACTTGAAAATCTAGCGATTCTTCTTTCAGCTCAGTCTTGTTCGAAAAGCGTGACAGCGCATCCGCTAGGAACAGTTCTTTCCCTGGCTTGTAAGTCACTCTTATAGGGAACCTCTGAAGAGAGAGTCTCATACGCTGCAAACGTAACGGGCACTCACACAGCTGTTTCTTAAATATTGACTCTAGGGGGCGATGATCAGATTCGATGATGACCTCTGGCTGCCCTAGCACGTAGTCTTCAAATCTTGCGCATATTTCTTTTGCGCTTCGGTAAGCGACCGTGACGAGTAGGCGATTGGGTGTCCGTTTTGCAAAAGAACTGCCCCCACCCCTTTCTGGCTTGCATCTACTGACAACGTCAGCGGTTTTCCTTTCTCAAAATAGGCAAGAACAGGTGCCTTTGTTAGACAGGCGCGAAGACCTTGGAAGCTTTGTTCAGTCTCTTCTGTCCAAAGCCATGCCGTGTTCTTTTTCAATAGTTCCCGGAGGGGCGCGGACAGTGAAGACAAGTTGGGGATGAAACGCGCCACGAAGTTAATCATCCCAAGAAAAACCTGCAGTTCCTTACAATCTTTCGGTGGCGGCACTTGCAAAATGTCTTCCACTCTCCCGGGATCCAGGCAAAGTCCTTCTTGTGTGAGGATGTGTCCCATGTAGCGAACTTGCGACTGCAAAAAATGACACTTCTTTTTATTGAGCTTTAGATTGTGCTCCCTGCAGCGTGCAAGTAAAGCTGCTAGATTATTGTCATGCTCTTCTCGAGACTTTCCCCAGACTAAAATGTCATCCATTACAACGGCGACGCCATTCAAGCCTTCTACTACTTGGTGCATTGCCCGTTGAAAAACTTCAGGGGCAGAGGCAATCCCAAAGGGCATGCGCAGAAATTTGTAGCAGCCGTAGGGAGTGCTCATAGTGCATATTAATGAACTCTCTTCGTCTAGCCTAATTTGCCAAAACCCTGACGATGCATCTAAGGTTGAAAAGTACTTTGCCCCATGCAGGCGCGGAACAACATCTTCTAATGTTGGCATATGATAGTGCTCTCTCAGTAAGGCTTTGTTCAAATCCGAGGGATCTAAACAAATGCGTACTTTGTCGTTTCTAACCACTACGACCATGTGGCTTGACCAGGCAGTAGGTTCAGTTACCTTTTCAATGACGCGGTCGCGCTCCATTTTATCAAGTTCCTGTTTTACGCGTTCTTGAAGAGCAACCGCCACCCTTCGGGCTGGCTTGACGCTGCCTCGTGCTCCTGGCTTGAGCTCAATGTGGTACGTAACACCCTTCAGTTCTCCGAGGCCTTGGAATACATCACCAAAACCGGCGGTTGGGTCCTGGCTTGGCAGCGCGTCGACTGAGCGTACGCGGGATATCAGTCCCAAGCGTTCTGCAATATTGCCACTGATTGTTACTGGCACGTTCTGGGGTACGATAAAAAATTCTGCTAGACAACCTTGAGCCTTGCAAGATGTAGGCAAGGTAATTTTCTGCAAAGCTGTTTGTTTGTGGCCGAAGAAGGCACGCAAAGTGGTCGAGCACGGCTGTGCCGACTGTGTAGTTAGTTTTCGGAGCATCGTCTCAGACATGATGCAGCAGTTGGCTCCCGTGTCGATTTTGCAATCAACCGCTGCTCCTGCGATAATAATTTCCGCCGACCAACGGTCCTCACTGGCGATAGCATAAGCTTCTAGCGTGTGCAGGAAGTATTCTTCTTCAGTTCCTAGAACAACCTGTTTGACTTCGCGTGCCGTTGACCTTGATCTTTGTTGTGCCTGACGGCACATTCGAGCGAAATGATTGCTTCTACCGCAGTTGTTGCAGCGTTTACCCTGAGCCGCACATTTCCCATTTGTGTGTATTTGGAGACCACACTTGGAGCAAGGCGTTGCACTCGCTTTGATTGCGGCAACTGTCGCGTCGGCTGTTCTTGCTGATTTCTCGAAGTTGTACTTGTGTTTGTTCTCGTGAGCGGCACATTTCTACTGCTTTTGAAAATGAGGGGTTTTCCGAGAGAAGCTTCTGCTGGAAGTCTTTATCTCTGATGCCGAGAATTATTCTGCTTCGTATCAGCCGTTCCTCGAGTTCACCGAATTCGCATCTGCTCGCGAGAATTCGCAATTCCGTGAGTCAGTCATTAAAGGACTCTCCCTCTTGTTGGTCCCTGGAGCCAAATCGGAATTCATTAAAGGTTAGGTTCTCAGATGGCTTGTAATGGGCCTCGAACTTTGTGAAAAGGCTTTTGAGGTCTTTCTTCTCGTCTTCGCTGTCGAACTTAAAAGTATGGTACGTTCGTCTCGCGTCTTCACCTATCGTCATCAGAAAAGTTGCGGCTTGAACTTCCTTAGGCTGCTGGGTCAGTCCCGTCGCCGTAGCAAAAAGGTCAAACTCACTTTTCCATACGGTCCAGTTATGAAACGTGTCTCCAGTCGTGTCGAGTGGCCTTGGTGGCTGTAGCAGAGTCGACGCCATTCTTGCGATGGGCGTTTGTGGTCGATCCGTAGATTCATTCATTGCCAACTGGCGGCGGTAGCAAAACGAACCGCCGATCCCACCGCTGCCACCATGTAAACTGCCGAGCAGCAGGAAACGAAAGAGAGCTTTATTGCGGGAAGCAGGTGTATTTTTACACAGGCAGACCAGGCTTGCGCATGCGTATAAACAATATTCTTGATGACGTTGCCACTGGTCACAGGCATGAGGAAATTTTGTTTAATTTTGAGTGCCGCAAAACAAGTTAGAATGAAAGAATTTACAAGAAATCAGATTTCATGCATACATGAAAGAAAGCACATCACTGCCTTGCCCGAGAACTGTTGTTGCACTCTGAATTTAAGCAAACTTTAACACTTAATTCTTACTGTTTTGACATAGCAAAATAAACCATTACTACAAACATATGTTAATATGTAGTTTTTCTTAAACAGAACCACTCTGACAATAGCACAGATTCCACTTTCCAGTGTACGTATGAAACCTAATTTTCTGTAAAATTTCTCACTGGGCCTACTTTCACTTTATCAAACAAACTTGAAATGGTGTGCCGTCATGGAACAGTCTTGGCATGAAATGACCCGAGATACCTATGAAATAAAATAGTCAAGAAACACTAGCTTTTGTAGAAATATATTAAAGATTTACGTAAAAATGTAATAAAATACAAAGCGCAACACTTGTGCAATTAATCATTAATCACAACACAGTACTTGTGTCTGAACCATCTAACCTGGGCTTTTCAGGTGGCTAGAAACATAATAATTAAAAAAAAATGTTCAGGGCTGCAAGTGCACAACACTTGAACTGTCCACAGACTTGAGCTCTTCTGGACACTTCAGGTCCCTTGCGAGAAGTGAGGCCAGAGTGTTGTTAATGTAGGTCATGTTTGTCCCAGGAAACTTGTGACAGGTAAAGCCTGTAAAAAAAGGAAAAACAGCATGACCTTAAAGATTAATGTTCCACATGCAAAAGTGCGATATACAGTATGCCCTGTTATAATGAAACTGTTTCATGTTTTATTTATTCCAAGTTTTCACGAGTTCAATTCTAGAGAATGACCAGCTTTCAAAGTGGAGTGGCACCAGAGGACTCCACTTAGTACAATATGCAGAAGGCAAACAGGAAAAGCCCACTGTGGCAGAATAACTTCATGAATATCCTTGGTGTGAAAATGTGAACGTTGCTTGCTTAGGAACAAAATGGTGGAAAAAAGACTTCATACAGTTGGTGAAAAAACTTAAAGGTAGACTACTGGCAGCTAAAATTAGTTCTCCCAACAATCATAATCAAAATGTGCAGCACTTTATTGCACTTTTCCTTGCAGGAGTTGCTCCAAATACGTTTATGCAGCCAGAGTTGAGTGTGGTATATCTGAATTTGTTTTACAAGCTCATATGCTACTGGAGTGCACTTCTCGCATCGTGATGACCATTCTTATGCCTCTCTACTGAAAACAAAATACTGCTTATAACGAGGATTTACTGCAGTTGCACGCCGACCTGGTTACACTAACACAAATAAATGCGAAGAAGAAATACGAAGAAATGGTCAGTCTTACAAGAGAAATTGCAAGTGGACTGGCTCTGCTAATCCTTTGAGGGTCACTGCCATGCATGTAGAGTGGTGGAAACAAATCGTGTGGTCATGACCATAAATATGAGGCGGCGAAAGAACATATAAATAAGCATACCTTTTAAGAATGAAGTGTCCCCAAGCATCACATTACAGATTCTGTAACCTTCTGTGACTTCTACAAAAATCCTGATTGTGCTGTTGCCCCTTGGCTTCTTCCAAAACTGATCTTTCTCTTTATTCTATGGTGCCCATCACTGCGGTAGTTTGGGAGTATTCAACTAGTTTAATGTTTTGTGAGTGTCATTACATTTAAAAAATGTGATTATGCTAGTTTGCCCTGCATGCTACAATAAACATGGTGTAAAACAGCGGACACTAAGAAATCTTTGTCACTTTGTGACCTAAAAACTTATTTACCCATTTTTTTTTCTCGAATGGTCACTCTGAAGAACGATCCAGAATAAAATATAACACTTAAATTGGGGGACGGTTGACAGAAAATATGTGATCCTCAAAGGGTTAAACATGAACACCTACAAAGCTCATTCAATCTTTGATAAATCTAAACCCATAGTACTTGAGCACTGGTTTATAATAACACTGAAAACAGGCAAGTGCGTCCTTGAATTAAGAAAGCAGGAGACATTTCCAACAATTTCAGAGTGGGAGCTGTGGACATGCCTCATGTTCTGTAATAAGCTTTATATAGTAGCTGCCAAGGGCCTATTGAGTACTGATCATTTTATGGGAACGTGAGGAAAAGTCAAATAAATACCTTTGTTTGTTCCACATCCTAGAATACAATGTGATAAATTGGATCTTAATTGGTTGAGTGCCTAGAATGAATGGACATTGCTAAACATAGCAATGTTGACAACGAATTTGGCAACTGTTCCTATTGTTGCTTTCATCGAAACAACCAAACAATTATGCCCCGTAACTTAAGCTCATTCTACTTAAAGGCTACTGTCTGCCACCACATGGACCTCCTTCAAGACAGGAGCAACTTTAATTCAATGTGGTCTGTTGAAATAGGTGAAACCACTATGTTTTGCATTACAGAATCTGGAAGGACATTTTGATTGCTGAAATTTGGTGGAAGTGCTGTCCCTCGAGTTGAGCAGTTAGTGCACTTGAGCATAGCTTCTCCACAATTCTTATAACAACACTTTCAGGCTACTTAAGCACACCCGCTATAGCAACAGATTGGTAGCAAGCTTCACAGATTGGTACTACAGATTGGTAGTTGCTTCATTGCAACTGTTCATTGCAATGACAGTCAAGTAGTGCAACTAATGCGCAAATACACCTAACTTTGTCAGTTGGAGCCACCAATCACTTCTGGCAGTTAAGGCTGCTTTTAACATTTAGCACCTTAGTATGGAGGCGTTAGAGACTTGACATCAAATGAACATTCATTCCAAATAGTAGGCTATTGTAGCACGTAGTTGCAGACACAGGCTACTTGAAAGTCATTTGTTGTGCTAATAGCAAGCTGGTAATTCCAAGTACAAAATGTGAAGGCAAAAATGCAATGGGTAAAAGGATGTACGGTACTTGCCTATAACAGCGTTGACCCTGATAAGGCCAAGAGCCTCTTTTTGCCTATTGGTGGTGGTGTTTCCGAGAAGTAAGTGCTTCATGAAGTTCTCCTCAGTGAACACATGGCGAATCAAGGCCCTTGCAAGCTTGCCTGGTCCACCATGGCAAGCTGTGCCAGGATCATCTGAATGAGCACCTCTCCAACCTATGTGAAACGGCACGTTTAGGTAAATAATATTAGTGAGGTAGTTTAAGGATTTTAAGCACATTTACACAACAGCCATACTCCGAATAAATCACAGAAATACTGCCTGCTCCAGACCTAGAATGTCAACTAATGTCACTAATAAAAACAACTAAACCTAATGTCATAGCTTGTTATGCTGCTGGGATGCCATGTGCTTCAGAAAAACAAGGATTCACCCAGTACAAAATAAAATAATAAGTAAACCAAAGCATTGAAAACTTTAATGCAAGTAGCATCTTTAGAATACTTCACATACTTTCGGGTGTCTAACTATTTTCCAGCCAATTTGTGTCACTTGGTGGTCAATGGCCTAATGGGTAGGGCTGCTATGTAGATGGGAAATGGGCTAATAACCATCTGATGGACCTGCTTAGATCTCTGGGTATGTTACTCAGAGTATGTGCCATTCTTCAATGAACCTCTTTCATGCCATCGTGGGCAACTGCTGCTTGTGTTGGCAAGCAGGAGTAGCAAGCAGCTCAAACAGGAAGACAACTGTTGACGTTAATGCGATATTACCACTACACATCAGATTCGCTTGCTGTGTCCCAGACCTACTCAGCTGAATGTGTACATAAGACACAAAGACAGGGTGTGCCTCATCCACCTCATCAAATAAATTAATCGACTCGCAAATCAAAGGCTATGCAAAATCGCAAAGGAGGCACTTAATGCTACCAGTTTTACTAAATCTTAAGGAGAATACCTCCCGGCAATACATTCTCCTGGCAACAGTGCATTTGATCATGGTGACGCTAGATGATGAATGGCCAAAGAATTTACCTTTCGCATTCCGGCTGTGGCATCTCCAGGCTCATTTTGATTCTGAAAACAGATGTCAGTATTAAAATGTGACGCCACGATAACTCAAAAGCAACAAACAAAACATCTACATGGACGATTAGGCCGACATAAATGGATGGATATAAATGACTGATTGAAAACATTAAAGCATGGCTGCTCTTGCCACTGGCAGTGTGAGGTGGGCAAATAATTTATTTTTAATTTCTCTCCTAAATTTTAAAATTATTTTTGCTCATCTACAGCATGAACTGTTGCGGCCACATCTTAAAGGTAGCTCGTTCATATAAAACCAGTGTTGCATTTTTTACTCCCCGTCTAACTGCTGCTACTGCAGTTTGCTTACTCTCTAAGTATTCCACAGAACTGCTCCACCAACAAACCATTGTTCCAAGCTTATGGGAAAGCGTCATTTAGATCACAAGGATACGCTCCCCTTTAACTCTCTCTCTTCTTTAGTGTGTGAATTCAAAGCAAAAATAACTTATTGACATAGCTGTCTGCTTCTATCTCATAAAAAGCCTTGCTAATTTTTGACATTTGTCGATAACGCTTACATGCCACTGGGAGCACAGTGGGACGACACGGCAAATATGTCCAAGCATCTCGTTCCTTTACTGATTTTCGAACTTAGTTATATCAATCAGTTACTGAATGGCCAAAGGCTGAAACTTCACACAATGACATTATTTTGAATGCTTCATCCCACTAAAGCACAACATAGCATCCCACAGAATCTGCCTTTTCCATGAATATAGAGCGCCTACGCGAAGGCGTTAGCGCGAAGTACTCGATGTCGTCGAAGGGAGATAATGGTTAAAAAAAAAGTTCACCGCGCGCATACCGGTGGAAAACAAACCACACATAACCTGATGATTTCACAGCATTCACTGGCATCAGCCCTTTTTTATCTCACCTATCACATAGAATCACATATACGCCATTGCAATTCTTTATTATTATCGCGCCACAGCGCGTGTCTAGCGCACGGCGTGTCAGCGGACTCTGGGCACTCGATCCGCAAGCGAACAGCGCAGCAGAATACATTAGAACGGCAAAACGCCCCGCGCATATTTTCGCCGATCCCGACACGCCATGTAGTAGATGCAGGTCAATGGACGGCGTTGCGCGAACGAACTATACTTGATTACAGTACAGTTCGGATTATTTCACGTCGCATTGTTTCCACGAAAACGGCAAAGCACGAGCGCTCATTAATAAGGCTAATTTCAATCGGTGCTGGAACACCGTACCAAACATCGTGGCGCGCACAACATGCCCTGCTTTAGCTGGCTCCACATAGCTGTCCACCAAAACGGCAGAGCACGAGCGCTCATTAATAAGGCTAATTTCAATCGGTGCTGGAACACCGTACCAAAAATCGTGGCGCGCACAACCACGGCCGGGCTCGACCAGTCGAGCCCGGCCGTGACACAACATGCCCTGTTTTAGCTGGCTCCACATAGCTGCTTTACGTCGCCGCAAGTGCGCTGTGAAGTTAAATCAGGACAAAACTTCATGCTCAATATCACAAATCTAGTGCTGCACAACCAATTCTCGCAACGGAAGGATAGTACTAGTAATGAAAACGAGCACAGAGGAGCGTGGAAGACACGCACGGGCTCTGTACGCACTTTTTCTGATAGCGTCGCAATGAACGAGCAAGTGGAATTCGAAACACTCACTCACCTTCGATGTGGCTGAGTCGGAGGCGATCATGGTGATCTTCGAGGCACCGTGTAGCCCATAAACACCGAGCAATAAGTTGTAATATACCAAAGATGTCACAGCGAGGCAAAGGGCACAGAAAACACGGCAAACTCATCACGCAACCCGCACACATATGCCGCACGCACAAAGTTCCGGAATCCGCCAAAGAGTCAACCGCGCAAGCGCGCATTCACACAAAAACGCGCATACAAATCCACGCTTTCATAGATGTGAATTGCCATATTTATTAACAAATCTTGTAATATAATGGTATTTCTTAACAATTTCTGTGGTTTGAAAGAGTGTGAAAATTTTCTGCTTAGCTTCCTTGAGGAACTATTTTCTTTATCGCGGTAACGCAGTGCGCCGGCCGGTCACGTACGGAGCGCGCGGGAAATAGTGCAAAATTCAAACGTCGCAAATGTCGCACCCTGTGTGCGCGCACAGTTTTAATCATTTGTATTAAAAAGAAATATTTATTTTAATACGTGAAGCAACCGGCGCGAAGTGAACTACGGACCAGCAACGTACACAATTGTCGCTGTTCGTGCATGTTAGTTTGACATCATGACGAACGGTAGACAGCATGCCGTCCCATTGATTAAACATTTGTACCTGTGCTTCTGCGCTACGATTTGTCACCGGCAAAGTATAACAGCGTAGATTGTGCGTGGTGGCCAAGCAGTTTCCCAGCACACTGGCTAGCACCCCGTCTCTACGTGTTACAGAATAGACCTAGGCTTTCATGTAAAATATGGACACCACGTCGCAGAGATCACCCAAACTTGTTTCATTTTATTGTGCGCTAAGGGCTAACAACTAAACGAAACGCACTCTTTAAAAGATTGTACTGAAGGGACTGGGCCATGGTGCTGGTGAAGAAAGAAGAAGACAAGCAACGCTTGCTCGCCCGCTTCGCCATAGCTCCCTTTTGACTTGTTTCAGTCTGCCGTTCTAACGCCAGATCGAGTGTTGCTAGGAAAACATCCCCATTGCATCTGGTGGAGGTGCTGGGTTTCTCTTCCACATCCTGGAACTCCGCAGTCGGACGCTACCAAGAGCTCCTTGGTAGTGCTTGGGGAGCTCTGAATATTTCGACTGCACCCTCCCAGCCACCATGTTTGACGATGCGGCACCACTTCCGCTTTGCGCCGTCACTCCTCCTGGCGCGACCGATGCCCCTGTGGACGTCTTTGCTCATGCCGTCGACTCGGCACTCACACCTGTCCAGCACGAGGAAATTATCCAGCTCCTCCAGCGTCTTCGGGCCTCCTTCGACATTGGCCAACCGTCTTTGGGTCGAGCGTCAGCAGTCGTTCACCATATCGACACCGGTCAACAAACCCCTTTGCGCCAGCGTCCGTATCGTGTGTCGGTCGCTGAACGCCGGATCATCGACCAGCAGGTTGACGACATGCTGCAGCGTGGCATCATCCAGCCCTCTAACAGTCCCTGGGCATCTCCGGTTGTCCTCGTTAAAAAGAAAGACGGCTCCATAAGGTTCTGCGTCGACTATCGCCGCCTTAACCGCATAACGCGCAAAGATGTCTACCCTCTGCCGCGCATCGACGATGCCTTGGACAGCCTACAGGGTGCGGAATTCTTTTCTTCACTGGATCTGCGCTCCGGGTACTGGCAAGTGCCGATGGCAGAGGCCGATCGCCAAAAGACAGCCTTTGTAACACCTGATGGCCTATATGAATTCACCGTCATGCCCTTTGGCCTCTGCAACGCGCCTGCCACTTTCGAACGAATGATGGACACCATTCTCCGAGGCCTGAAGTGGAACACGTGCCTTTGCTACTTAGATGACATTGTAGTTTTTTCTACCGACTTTGCATCACACCTCAGCCGCCTCGAGCAAGTCCTTGCGTGCCTCACCGCTGCAGGACTGCAGCTAAATTTGAAGAAATGCCACTTCGGCGCTCGCAAGCTTACTATCCTCGGTCATGTGGTCTCAAAAGACGGTATCCTCCCGGACCCTACGAAACTTAGTGCTGTATCCGCGTTCCCCAAACCAACTACCCTGAAAGAGCTTCGCAGCTTCATCGGCTTATGCTCCTATTTCCGCCGCTTCGTCCGCAATTTTGCCTCCATAATCGCCCCCTTGACCGCGCTTCTTACCGGCCGTTCCGAGCTACCGGACTGGTCCCCGGCATGTGACGACGCATTTCAAGAACTGCGCCGCCTTCTCACTTCACCGCCAGTACTGCGCCACTTCGATCCCTCTGCTCCAACTAAGATTCACACGGACGCTAGTGGTGTCGGGCTAGGTGCTGTTCTTGCACAGCGCAAGAATGGCTTCGATGAGTACGTCGTAGCGTATGCCAGCCGCACCCTTACCAAAGCTGAGGCGAACTACTCCGTTACTGAAAAGGAATGTTTGGCCATTATTTGGGCTATCGCAAAATTTCGACCTTACGTGTATGGGCGCCCTTTTGACATCGTGACCGACCATCATGCCCTATGCTGGTTGTCTTCACTCAAAGATCCAACTGGTCGGCTCGCTCGTTGGGCATAATTACGCCTACAAGAATACGACATCCGTGTTGTTTATCGCTCCGGCCGCAAGCATTCAGACGCAGACGCTCTTTCCCGGTCACCCCTGTCACCTGATCCTATCTGCTCGTCGATTTCCGCCTGCGGTGCCTTCGCCCTCAACATTTCCGACATGCCATCAGAGCAGCGCAAGGACACATGGATCTGTTCGCTTCTCGACTTCCTGTCTAGCCGGTCGCCAGCGCCGATCTCTAGGACGCTCCGTCGCCAAGCCACGCACTTTATTATTCGGGATCACCTCCTCTACCGGCGCAACTACAACTCCAGCGGTCGCAAGTGGTTGCTTGTTATTCCCCGACATCTCCGCTCCGACATCTGCGCCACGTTCCACGATGACCCACAATGCGGCCACGCTGGGGTATTGAAGACATACTCTCGCCTCCAGGTTCGGTACTATTGGCGCAGTATGTATCGTTTCGTTCGCCAGTATGTCCGGTCATGCCCCCTGTGCCAACGCCGCAAGACGCCTCCTAAACATGCTGCCGGCCCCTTGCAGCCTTTACCATGCCCCGCTCGAGCGTTCGACCGCGTCGGCGTTGACCTATACGGTCCGCTTCCCAGCACTCCCAGCGGCAACCGCTGGGTTATTGTTCCTATCGACCACCTTACGCGGTACGCTGAAACTTCAGCCCTGTCATCTGCCACGGCAAAAGACGTTGCTCGTTTTATCCTTCAGAACCTGGTATTACGGCATGGAGCACCTCGAGAATTACTGAGCGACCGCGGTCGCGTTTTCCTCTCTGACGCCATTACAGCGTTGCTAAAGGAGTGTCGCATCATTCACCGCACTACCACGGCATACCATCCCCAAACTAATGGCATGACAGAGCGTTTTAATCGCACCCTTGGCGACATGTTGGCCATGTATGTTTCCTCTGACCACTCGAATTGGGATCGGATTCTGCCTTTCGTAATGTACGCATATAATACTGCAACGCAAAGCACCATTGGATTTTCACCTTTCTTTCTTCTTTACGGACACGAACCTTCCTGCACAATGGACACAATTCTACCCTACCAGCCGGATGCTTCGGAGTCGACGACTGTTTCACGAGCGGCTGCATACGCGGAAGAATGTCGCCAGCTCGCTCTCTCGTTCACATCCCAGGACCAGTGGCGCCAAAAGCATCGCCACGACAAGTCCATTACAGCTACGTCCTTTACTCCCGGCTCGCTGGTCTGGTTGTGGGTGCCGTCTACTCCACCGGGCCTTTCCTCCAAGCTGCATTCCAAGTACCATGGTCCCTATCGGGTACTGCGACAAACATCCGCAGTCAACTACCTCATCGAACCGAAGGACGCGTCTTCCGACCAGCGTCGTCGCGGCCAGGAAATTGTCCACGTCTCCCGCCTAAAGCAGTGCCACGACCCCCCTGTCTTCTCCTGCCCCTAGGTCGCCAGGATGGCTCCTCTTTTGGTGGGGAGTGATTGTACTGAAGGGACTGGGCCATGGTGCTGGTGAAGAAAGAAGAAGACAAGCAACGCTTGCTCGCCCGCTTCGCCATAGCTCCCTTTTGACTTGTTTCAGTCTGCCGTTCTAACGCCAGATCGAGTGTGGCTAGCAAAACATCCCCATTCCAAAACATATTTATTTCTTATGCTTACATACTTTTCCCACCATCTTGCCCATAATTAACATGGAGGAAATGCCGTTTTCTGACACAGACAGGGCACTGGCCACTTACAATAGAAGCCGATGGCAATCCAGGAGGTGCCCAAGCATCGGTCATTGGTCACTGCTTGTTGGAACGTTTGTCTTGTGCTCCAATTTTGTGTCTGTATATATATATATATATATATATATATATATATATATATATGTATATATATATATACAGGGTGGTCATTTTTAAGTCTGACGGAATTTTTAGCAATCGCCCGTGGCAGGTAGCATTATTGTTATCATTGAGCTGGGTTGATCGATGAGGCGGACATTTGTAGCACGAGCAATCGCAACATAGATTCAACTAATTAACAAGTAATCACTAATTACCTTCTTATTTTATGACTTTACGACACATATTGCGATTTACGAATTTGAGCCGGTGATCATTTCAGGCGTATCCACTTGGAATGAATTTCCAGAATGACACCAGTTTGGAGATATGCGCCATCAAACTCGCCGTAAAAATGCACTGTTGTTACACTTACTTTGTTACCAAAATGCTGTTTTATACATAACTAAAACGTAACTAACTAAAGTAACTAAAACGCCCATGTATTTCGTTCCACACTTTGGGCAATAATATCTCGAAACTGGTGTTATACTGGAAATTCATTTTAGGTGGATGCGTCTTGCAAACTCACCGGCTACAATTCATATATTGCAATATGTGTCGTAAAATAATTAACTAAGAAGTTCATTAGTAAATTTTTTTTCAATTATTAGAATATTAGTTTCAATTTCTTGTGTTACTAATGTCCGTTTCTTCGAATAACCAAGCTAAGCGATAAGAATTATGCTACCTGCTACAAGTGATTTTTAAAAATTTTCCTATAGCCTATAATTTTGAACACCCAGTATATACATGGTGTCTCAACTTTCTTGCACCGACACTTAAATATAGGCAAATGCCACGTAGCCGGACAGAACCAAGGTAATGTTGTTTGCCGTCGCTTACAGATACTCAATTTTTTGCATTAGATAACTAATTAGATAATCATTATAATTAATAATTATTAATCAATTAATAATAAATAATTAGCTTCTCAGATATTATATTTAGCTGAAAAGTGTCAATCATAAAATTATAGAGCAACAGGAAAAACTCCCGATACAGATTTCTGTTGCTCAATACGTGGTACATAAAAGTGTTTTTCAGAGCGTGAAAGAAGCCCGCGGATACACGCATATTGCCTCGAGCGGCTAGTTGTGCGGCAATTTTGCGTGTATTCGCGGGCTTCTTTCACGCTAGAAAAAAAAAAGGAAAAGAAAGAAAGTCAATTTTATGTTGCACGTATTGAGCAATAGAAAGCTGTATCGGGAGGTTTTAGTGGCAGGAGCGTCGAGTGCCATTTGTTCTTTGGACAGTACTTTCGGTTCACCTCCTGAGATGATCAAGAGGTGAAAATAAATCGAAAAAAATAGTACAGTACAAAATTCACGAATTTCATTATAGATATGATATCAGAGCATAAGTTTAGCTATAAGTTGAGTTACTGAAGTGTCTGGAATAATTAGAATTAATTAGCTGAGACGACCGGGGATGCAATCCAAGTAAATCAGAAAAATAGAAAAAAAATGGTTCAGTTCAGAATTCATGACTTTCATTATAGATATGATATCAAAGCATAAGTTTTGTTGCAAGCTGACTTGCTGAAGTGTCTGGGTTAATTATAACTAATTAGCTGAGACCACATTAAAAATAAATCAGGAAAAAAAGAAACAAAGTAGTACAGTGCAAAATCCATTGGTTTATTTATAGACATGATATCAAAGCATAAGCTTAGTTCAAGTTGAGTTACTGAAGTGTCTGGAATAATTATAATTGATCAGAAATCACTTATTACTGTTTACCAAAGCACAGAACACCAACGTCGGGATGCGAGTGCCAAAAAGAAACACCTAAGTCAAAGTTTAGGGTTGCCTACTCTTTTAAGCATGAAATGCTTTTAGCTCCCGTTGTCGGCGATCTTCAAGTGACCTTGAGCCAAAAGCCAAAGCTGTTATCCGGGCATTCAAAACGAGAACATGCCGGCAAGTTGAAAATGAAATTTTGTCACCCGTAGGCACGAGTACAACTGTGGCATGGACGTAGAGTGCAATATAGCGTACTGTACATGCAATGCATTGTACTAGATATAAACAAAACATATGAGCAAACAAAATACTAAATGGTGTCTTCTTGACACTGGCTTTGCCACACATCAAAAACCACTATGACAAGTTGCGAGAACAAAACGAGGTCATCCGAGCAACCAGTCAAACTTGAAAAAAGGCGGTCTCTGGCACCAACCCTTTACTACACATGCTAGTTACTCTCCAAACAAATTACAAAAAAATATTGCTTGCGAGTTCTTCCCAATGTTTCTTGACATATCACTCAAGCTGTAACTTCTGTTACGCTGAAGTTTTGTCATTTCCAATAGCAACGTTCAAAAGGCAGATAGATACAGGGGCAGATAAAGTGGGCCGATCCTGGAGGCAGTGCAGAAAGGGTCCAAGATCAATGGCACCCGTTTCATGTGGGCCGATCCTGGAGGCAGTGCAGAAAGGGTCCAAGCTCAATGGCACATATCCCTTGTGGGCACGGGAACCTCTAACGCTTCCTTGAACTGCCCTTGTCATACGTGGGACCTAAAGAGACAAAGTTAACAGCCCTTCCTCTGTCGAGAAAATGGAGTACTGATTATTGATATGTTGTTGGCATATTGTTGAGGAATTGTTGACACAATATCCTTTCAATAATGCCTCAATAGTTATTGAACATACACAACAATACCTCAACAATAATGTTGTTGAGCGCATCACAACAGTAAAGTCATTGACTAATTGTTGTTGACATATTGTTGAATCATTTGAGTATTATTGAGAAGTGTTGAGCAATATTGACATTGAATCTATATCTGAAAGCAAAGCTTGTCGCCGAAGCATCTTACATAAGCAAAGGCATATCTTACGTAAGCAAAGCTTGTCGTCCGATTCTAGTATAAGCGAAGCTTGTCGTCCGATTCTAGCATGCTGATTCTAGCGTGACGGCTTCCGAAACCCAGGCGAAACGTCAGCGAAGAGCCGCCGACCTTGAATTTAGGGCAAACGAAGCGGAATGCCTGCGGCAGCGTCGTCTTGCCACAAGCTCCCCCAGTTACGACTCGAGAGATAGGCATTTGGTTCAAGTTATGTGACACTCTATATATTTAGTGGTGATTAAGTGAACAATAAAACGATATATAGGTGTAAAACACATACACGTCTACATGTGTGTGTTTGAGATATATATGTAATGTCAATATTGCTCAAAGATTCTCAATAGTACTCAACATTATTCAACAATATGTCAACAACAATTAGTCAATGACGTTACTGTTGTGAAGCGCTCAACAACTTTATTGTTGAGGTATTGTTGTGTACGTTCAATACCTATTGAGAAATTATTGAAAGGATATTGTGTCAACAATTCCTCAACAATATGCCAACACCATTTCAATAGTCATTTTTATAAGGGGAGCGGCGAATGCACAGAGGTCAGAGCTGTGTGGAGATAAGAGACGGTGCGGACGAACGACGAGTGCGGTTGTTGGCAGAGTAGAAGTGCGCCCCCCCCCCCCCCGCTCCCTCCGGCGCTGACTTCCCGCTTCCTTGCTTGCGCGTGGGAGTGCGTTCGCTCTCCGTGATAGCGCGCGTCACCGCACGCTTCCACTCGGGCATACGGCGCGCGGCGAAGATTTTATCTATACGGAACCTCACGGCGATGGCGACGGCGACGCCGACGGCGGAAATCCGGTTGAAGTGTCCATATAATTGCTTTCGCAATAAAACAAATCATGTTGATGTGCTAATAAAGTTTTAGAATAGGGGCCCCCAACGTTTGGGGCCCCAAAGAGCTTTGCGGGTGTTAGCGTTGGGTCATAAATAATAAAATAAAATATAACGTTTTATGATAAGAGTAATTTGGATTTACGTGTTGAATTACAATTTAGAACTAATTCTATTAGCCGCAAGCAACTTGTTGCGGTTAGTTTTTAGTAACCAACTTTACGTACCTTCACGCAGCCAAGTCTATCCGTGTTAGGCCTACGAGCCATGAATTCGGAATCAGCGGTGTCTAATGAATCAATCCTCATTACACATGTTAGTTGAGAGGAAGCGATAACCGACATCACTTCTCCTAGCTTACGAACTTCACGCGTTACCACAAATTGAGCCCAGCTCGGTGCTAGGTTAGAGCCGTCGCTTTGATGGGTGCCGCCATGTTTGTTGAAAAAAGCTTTTGGGGCATCTTTTGGGAGCTCCTGCTAAATCGCTGAAATAGCGTGCCTGACGCAAAATCCAAGCACAGTTTGCGTCTTGCGCATGCGCAGTGGCTTCGACGCTATTTCTCTCGGGCCCCCAAAAGTTTGAGGCCCCTATTATAAAAATCTCTAATACTTGCTGGGGTTTTACGTGTCAAAACCACGATATGTTAGGGAGGCATGACGCAGTGGGGGACTCCGGATTAATATTTGACACCTTTGTTTCTTTAACGTAGACCTAAATCTTAGTACACGAGTGTTCCTGCATTTCGCCTTGATCGAAATGCGGCCGTCGTGGCTGGGAATCAAACCCGCGTCCTCCAGCCAGCAGTCCGACACCTCACCTGCTAAGCTAACACGGCGGGTGTAGTTCATGTGACGTGGTGCACTGATGTCATCGTGGCAAGCATGTTTCAATATTATCAAAATGAGTATCTGCATCCGTGACATTACGGGCAAACCATTTAGAAGTAAAAGCACTAGAACCCACCTTTGGTTCGTGGTCTTGCTCCCATTATTTTCTATACGTTCTCACATACTAGACCCACTTCCCCATGTTTGGATTCTCCTCTCTGAGGAGGATCTGATCTTACGTCCAACCTATCGAAATGAATCTCGAATGTAAGCACGAACAAAAATTCATCTATCAGGTGAAGTAAAATGGATGTAAAGCTTCGCGCGAGATACGTGGAGTAGGTCGAAAGCTGTGCCCGGCGCGATACTTCTTCCAGAATTAAGACATGGCCATGAACACACGGGGGCATGTCATCCACCCGTGCTTCCATTCTTTCATGTAGGCGCCCCGATCGCCCGACGGCCCCGACCCTATGTTATTGCTCTCCCTTCCTGAACATAGCCATGTTAGTACATTGTACTGTGAAAAATCAACTACTCTCAGGTTCATCCCCATGCCCGGGGATCGGGTGCATAACGGTCAAGCGGGGTGTAAGTTTAAGTGCATCAAAAATCAAAGCCACCGGCTCAGACAACGGCACAGAGAGGGAAGGGAAGGGGAGGGGCGGTCATTTCGCGCACGCACACACGCACAGCCACACGGCCGCTCAGCCAGCTAAAACAAAGCCTTCGATATTTGCTTCTACCCGATCAAAGTGACCTCTGGAGCGTGGATTAGGGCGCCACTTATAGCCCAAACAAAGCCAAGTCGCAGATTTTCCGTAGCCCAAATATAGCCACATAGCCAACTCGTCCATGTCGACGCCAAAAATGTTTTCCTGTAGCCCAATTTGGCTATATATAGCCAAACCTGGCCACACTGCCGAGGATGTTCGCCAAGAGAGAAACTAGGTGCGACTTGCGAAGCGGCAGGAGCAAGGCGTCCGACCGCGAGTGCTGCTTTCCCCTGCTGAAAGTATGCAACGTAAAGTCTAAGAGAATCGTCGTTGGCGCGTGTCTGGCCCCGTCATACGAGCGCGCAAAGCCACAAATAAGCGTCGAAAACGAGCCGAAGAAGCCGAACTGCGAAAGCGGCCATGTGACGATGCGAGACGGCTCATTACCAAGTGTGCAGCCGGCTTTCATCTTCACGTGTTACGGAACTGTAACATGCTGCCGAATTTTTTGTGGCAGATGAGCCTTCGAATACTTGCGTAGCATTAAATATTGTATCTTGCGCAGTAATCAATCTGGACTGGTTAGCAATATTTTACCGGAGCCTTTGTAGCATCTCTGTGCCTACCAAAGAGACGCTGTCGCACGGTGAAGAACTGTTTTCAAAAATGGAGCAAGACCAACATAACACGCCAACCGTTTTGTCATTGAATAGTGTAATGGCTCATCGTGTTACTCCATCGCTGAGGCAATCGTCATGTTTGCGCACGGAGTGAGTGCAGTCTGTTGCCGAAAAATGGCGCTATTCCGGGCACAAACTAATGCCCCTGTTCAACGTTTTGCCATCTTCCTTCTTTCCTTTGTTTGTTTATTGAGAAACGCTGCCAGTCTCACGCGACATCAAAGCAGGAAAGGGGTTACGCCAAGTACATTTAAAGAATAAATCACAAGGATATGTTGACACTGTTACATAAAATATTGGTTTGCACATTGACATGTGGATTCTAGAAGTAAGAGTAGAAACCACAGGGTATACAGTGGTGCA